>NC_056744.1:548798485-548880985 GCF_019279795.1 Protopterus annectens
CATCTTTGATCACCGTGTCTCCACAGTGGTAAGAAGGACATTTTATATTGCTCATCGGATTATAGGATCATAGGAGGTTACTAGGCTAATGGCCCTGGGGTCTTTACAAGCCTAACCAAGAGTTTATCCCCAAAAAGAAACCTCAATCAGCACCTGTTTCCCCTGTCAATGAGACACAGGTGGAACCCCTTTGCAAATTTCTGTTTTCCCATCCACTCATCAAAGTTGTCCTTGAAGAGGGTCAGCGAGGTACTCTGTTTGACGTGTGTGAGAAGTCTGTTCCAGAGACAGGGCAGCCTCTGGGAGACAAATCTGTCTCCCCAGCAGGTTTTGTTAATGCCGCATATTAGATTTGGGCCTTTTGAGCAAGTAATGCATGAGGAGTTAGACCTATGGATATAGAGCATCTCTAGTAGAGCAGGGTTCAAGATTGCTTTGTAGATGAGACACAGATCAGCTCTGAGCAATCTGTATGATACAAAGTAGCATGATAGTAATTTGAGCCTGTTCACATAGGACAGGTTTTGGAGGCCATGGATTCTCTTTGTGAGGTATTTCTGTGGCCCTTCCAGTTGGTGCAGATGTTTGGAGAGGTACATACAAAACGGGGCTTTATGCTCAACTATTAGTCTAATGAGGGAGGAGTATAGACAGGTAATAACCTCCTTTTTTTTCTGGAAGCAATCCCTTTACTTATGAGATGAACCATGTAAAAGGCTTTTCTGACCACTGCCACTATATGATGGTGGAATGTGAGATTGTTAATATCAACCTGAGTACCCAGGTCTCTCACCACAGGTTGTATGCTTAGGGGGTTACTGTTGATGTGGTAATCAGTAGGGGCCATGATTTGCTGAATGTTATAATGATACATTTTTTTTTTTACATTTAGCTTGAGGCCGTGACTTTGGCACCAGTCATTAGTTGCTGTGAGACCCTCTTGCAGTATGCTAACATCATATGGGGAGTCAATGGCAGCACCCAACTTACAGTCATCCACAAACTTGGTCAGTCACAGGCCTTTTTGTCTTTGCCTGAACCTCTGAGAAGTAGATGCCAAACAGTAGGTGTCCCAGGACAGATCCCTAGGGAACTCCACTAGTGAGAGGTTTACTATCAGAGGTGGAGGCACCTATTTTGACCTTGAGGGTCCTGTTGATGAGCCAGTTGGCCATCCACCTGATGAGATAAGGATTTACTCCAAGTTGTGTTAGCTTCTCGATGATGCCCGAGTGGGGCTTTGTGTCAAAGGCCTTGTTCAAGTCAAGGTAAGATGTATGTACTGATCTTTCCTCATCCAGACCCTTAGTGACAATCTTAAAGAAGTATACCAGGTTCAGCAGGCAAGATCTGACCTTGATGAATCTGAACTGGGTGGGGCCAAGTGCTTGGAGATTGCCTATGTCCTTGTTTATAAGATCTATAATAATAAGCTCCATGGCTTTACAGATCAGACTTGTCAAGTCAATGGGGCAATAGTTTCCAGGATCAGTAGTGGCACCACCTTTGTGCAAGGGAATGACAATGGCAGTTCTCCACTCTGCTGGATGAAGCCTGTCCATATGCTGTAATTAAATAGGGTGCTCAATGGCAAACAAAATAATGGTTCCCCTGCATGTAGGAAAATTGCATGGCTCCTGTATAAAGTATCAAACAACAAAAAGAGCCAGCAAACTGTGGTGCTGTTACTTAATGCTAAGCATTTTTTATCATTACTAAAAGGAAAAGCCGAAAGACTTACCTACCCTACTAAAAAGAAACAAAAACAACAAACCAGTTTCAGCTGTAACAATTACATAGCCTTCCTCAGGCACCACAGTTTGCTGGCTCATTTTGTTGCTCTGTGGCAAAGCCAGTTCTTGTTGGAGATGGTGCAGAATGCAGCCTGGGATAATATCAGGTCCCATGGAAGCTGTGTTCTTTGCCTTGACTTGGGCCTCTAACACTAGATCTACAGAGATATGAGGTGCAGGAAAAGTATCAGAGATGTCAAAAGGGCCTTTGGGGGGGACAGGGGGGTGAAGTTTGTGCTGAACCTATCTGCTAGCAGGTATCATTGTAATACTGTTAACTACTAATTCAGAACAGACCTGGGTGTTGCCATGGAAGTTTCTAATGTAACTGAAGGAGGCTTTGTGGATTCCCTTTGTTGTGGAGGCTAGTTTCCAATTCAAAATTGGCTTTGTAAGTTTTCACTAGTGATCCAATTTGCTTGTTGAGGATGAGGAGGTAATTTTGCCAATTTGGAATTTGTTCCTTTTTTACCATTGGATAACAGTTTCTTCTATTTGTTGTAAAGCCTGTTAGTAGAGGATGTCCATCAGGCAGGTTTGTTTTTCCTTGAGGAGCAAGTTTTAGTTCCGTTGGGTATGGCCGAGTGCATGTAGTTGTACAAGTGCTTATATACTGCACTGGCATACTGTTCAGCATAGTTGTCTGCATCCTCTGAGGGAAGCAATGGTGTGAAGCTGCTGACACCCTCCCTTAGGAGGTTGTAGTCAGTTTTTGAAAAGTTTTTCAGTTTGATTACCACTGGGGGTGGGTTGGGTGGGATAGAAACTTATAAGGAGACTATCCAATGATCTGATCTCACCAGGGAGGAACATACTGGTGGTACTTCTCTTAAGTAAGGGCATTGCCTCCATAAAAAAAAGGTCATTACCCCCCTGTACTCTTCCATCATTAGGCTAATAATAGGGTACAACACTTCCTTTGGAATGTACGTTTCCAAGGCAGCACCTGCAGCAATTGGAGAGACCACAAAGGTTCCTCATAAAAAGAAATCCGGGTCTCCAGCATCTGTCATATGTGGACAGATTGAAATCACTGTCACTTTACTCTGTGTCATGCAAACTACTCCAAGGCAACCTTTGCCTTGCATATAAGGCAGTCTCTGACCCTGCTTTAATGGGAATGCCGCACATTCACAATTCGAATGGGACACAGTTCACTCACTCTAAGGACCTTAACCTGGTATGTGACATCAACAGATCCTGCTGGGGGGACAGATTTGTCTCTCAGAGGTTGCCTTGGAACAGGCTTCCAATTCATGTTAAATGGAGACCGTCATTGAACTTATTTAAACACACTTTGGGCGATTGGATGTGTAATTGGAAATTCACCCCATGGGCTTCATCTGTGTCCTTTTGAACAGGGGCAATAGGTGGTGAATTTAGTGTCTGCTTTAAACAGACACTTTTGGGAACAAGGGTTGAACTTGGCTAGGATTATAAGGGCCCTAGGGCCATTAGCCTAGTAACCTCTTATGATCCTATGATCATACTACCACATTGCCACCATTTTTAACTGTGCACAGTCAAGCTAGATGAAGACTGGGTGGAGAAAGTGCAAAATAGTATGGTAAAAAATACTTAAACATAGGAATTAATGGAAAACAATGGTAATTTTATTCAGTGAATAAATTTGCTTTGCAGAAACTCAGTGGTTTTAGGGTAAAGTGAGGCACATATGCAAGTGTTGTATGCTGATGTGAATGACTGGACTAGCAAACTGTGAAATGTCATTTATTACCTGTATATAAACAAATGTAACCGAAAATAAATAAAATAAATATATACTTGGCTGTGCATTTTATAGATGACAGTGAAGGGAAGAAAACATTGAACATTTTTATTTTGTGACTGCCAGGTTCTGAAAAAGACAGGGTGGTATTGGAAATGATAGATGCTTACACTGGTCCTTTTCATTCACTGCTGATGCTGTACAATATACTGCATAGCAGAAATATGTGTGGAAATCTGTTGTAATTTATTAAACTGGGAATGGAATTGTATCTGCTGTTAGGATAATGCAATGAAATTGCTACAGCTTTCTTCCTTATGTTAATGCTGGCTTGCTTTTGCTTTCAACTTAGGTTTCAGGGTTCTTTCTTTGTGTTGCTGAAAACATGCTGTGGCAAAGGACTTAAGTGTTAAGATATTTTGGTTAAGAGCAAGTGTTATAGCAGGGCTGATGAGTGTGTTTCATTTCACTATGGCTACTTACATGTTTTGCTTCAGGTAAATTCATGATCTAGCAACAGGCATCCATACAGAGTAAAGACAACTTCATCTTGGAGGAGAACCACATGGGGGCCTCTCAGTGCATCTGACAATCTCCTGTTTGGCAGTGGCATGATGAAAATAAGCTGAGGGATCTAAGGCGTGGAACCAAGTGGTTTTGGATATAAATGCAGCTGGCAAGGAATCACACAGTAATGCACTATAGAAAAAGGGGCAGCGACATTGTGGGATGTGTCGGAGCAAAGTCTAGATAAAACAAACACAGCTGTCTGTAATAGTTCTGTTTGGGTACCTCCTGCACTGATCCTTTTAACATCCAATGTTGAATACCTTCCCTCCATATAAGGAGATGATTACAATACCAATGATCATGCCACAGACATAATCAGCAGTAGTGTGGACACTGGCAAATACCAGCCTCAGCAGTACCATACCCACAACCATCCACTCACAAAGGTTAGTGCATCCTTGATGGCAAAATCATATACTGAAACTTACTGTGAAGAATAACTGGGTACATATAACACATAACATTTCTTACAGATTCATAGATTGTTACTAGTGTAATGACCCGGGGGTCTTTCCAAGCCTAGCCAAGTTTTCCCAATAGAATAATGATGTCTTGTATCTAAATAGGATATCAAGGGACAGGCATTTACATGCTACCTCTGTCAATAAGGGACAAGGGTGCCAGTCCCAGTGTTAATTTCCTACTCCCCATCCACTGGTCTATGTTGTGCTTAAACTGGGTAATAGATGAACTCAGCTTCACATGGATGGGAAGCCCATTCCTAAGGAAGGACAGTCTCTGGGCCACATATCTGTATATCCATCCTGCATGTTCTGTTTACATCACAGACAAAATTCAGGCCCCTAGACCTTGTATTTCTGATACTGTTTGACATATGAATATGCAGGAAATTCCTAAGTGTGGGGTTTACAGATGCCTTGTAAGCATATCTCCCAACCGTGCCGAATTACTCAGTTTTTACCAAGTTTTGGAGTTCAAATGAAGGGGTGCCACTATTCCCGAGTGGCACCTCCTCATTTCCATTTTTTTTCTTTTGTTTTTTAAATTTTTGTGCTGTTGGAGCTGACATCATCATGTGCCCAATGATATCAGCTCCATCAGGGCTACCAGCCTGTCAGAATTGAGCTGAAGGAGCTCACGCATTTCCGGCTGGCCTGGCTGCTCAAATGGTTGCTGTTATAGCAAAACATGGATTATTATCAGAATGAAGAGATTCTTTTGCTGTTATATGCGAGCGTAATGAAACTAATTTTCTGCAGAGGAATGTGAGTGGTAACGGCAAGGAAACTGAAGACTAAGGAACTCTGCAGTGGAAAGAATGAAGTAAGGTAACTAGAGTGTGTGTGTGTGTGTGTGTGTCTGTGAAAATGCCCCCCATTTAATACACCTAGTGGCTAGAGGTACTCAGGCTCAAACCCTGTACCTTGGGTACAGGGTAAAAAGAGCCTAAAGTCCCTAGCCACTACCACTTGTGAGCTTTGCCCAGATTTTTTTGTGCTGAGAAGTTGAGAGCTATGGTGAGAAGTGAGAAATGAATTCACTAAATGATAGCCATTAAGTTTCAGTCTTCCTATTTTTCAGGAAGCTGCTGATTTGGCATAGTGGTATGTTGCTCTGACTGTAGTGCATAGGGTCCTGGGTTTAAGACTTGCCAGTGAAATGCATGGTGGTAACACAACATTTTATTCTAGCAACTTCACAAAATTATACAAGCAATGTTTAAAATGTGTCCCTGGTTTTTGACCTTTTACCCCCCCCCCCCAAAAAAAAATGAAATTGAAAATAAGTGCGAGAAGCTTTGCAAGATACCTATGGCTTACACTACTGTCATTCTATTTATAGTGTGGGTGTGGAAGTAGACTTTTATGATGGAAATGCTTTGAATTGGGCAGTTTTGTCATTATTGGTTCATGCATTTTTGTTTCATTGCCTACAGTACAGCCTACTAGAAAAATGTTCAAACAATAAATTTAAAGTGCACTCTGTCTAACAAGTGTGTTGTATTATACAAGGAATATAATTTAATAAAGTCAGGAAGGTGTATCAAAGAAAAGAACACATGTATGTCTCTTGTTGTGTGTGCAAGAGGCCAATGATGAAAACAGCCCAAAGGTAATGTTTATCCACCACTGGCCAGATTCATTTACTTTGAATGTGGTGTGGATTTCAATGCTGTTTCAACGAATCTGAGTTTCAAGGGCAGAGAAGTTTTAATGCCAAGTCTATTTTCATTGTGAGACAGTATTGCTTTGTTTACCAGATGTCTATTTGTGTTTGTGCATTATTGTGCTGTAAATGTAAAAATAAAATCCAGATAATTATTGTAGATGTAAAGCAGTATGCACACATTAGTGTTTATGGTAAATGGGGCAAAATAGCCAGTTAATGGGACATTGGAATGGCTGCAGGGGGACTCTGGTGCCATATTTTGGTTGTCTGTTCTTCAGTTTGCGTTTGAAAGTTGGTATCCCACAATTCCATTTGAGTGAGTGGGTTATGTAATTATGTATGCAAATTAGATGTAATCAGTGTACAGGTTTTTACTATTTTTCATGGGCCTTGTCCAGATTTTTGATGTTTCCAGGTTGAGAGGTATGCTTGTAAGCCAGGCATAGATCACCCCTCAGCAATCTATGTGAAACTGGGTAGAGGGAAAAGCTTTAAGGAAGTTTTGTTACACCTTGTGTTATTTTGGTAAGGAACCTCTGAGGTCACTCTAGTTGCTACGTATGCCTGGTCAGGTGATACCAAACGAAGCATTGTACTCCATGATTAGTCTGATAAGAGCAGAGTCAAGTGAGATAATGACCTGTTTGGACCTAGACGCTCTTACTTATAAGTTGCACAACCAAAAAAGATTTCTCACCACTGTGGCCTCATGGTGGTCCAAGGTAAGGCTACTGCCTACATGTGTACCCAGATCCCTGACCACTGGGAAAACTGTTATGGGCATATTATCAATATAGTAATTAGCTGGAATGGTTGACTTTTCAAAGGGTACAGTTTTGCATTTCTTAGCATCGAGTTTAAGACCACAGCTTTTGCACAATTTGTTAGTCATAGATAGGCCTTCTTGAAAGATGTTGGTGTCTGCAGGGGAGCTGTTGGTAACCCCACTTTACAATCATTTGCAAACTCAGTCATAAACCTTCAGCATTTCCTTCTACATTAAATACACAGATGCCAAAAAGGAGTGGCCCAGTACAGAGCTCTATGGGACTCTACTAGTGACTGGCCTCTTAGTGGTATTGGTGGCCTCATCTATTTTGACCTCCTGAATCCTATTATTGAGCCTGTTATCCAGTGGCTATCTCGTCTTCTCTTTTGGCTGTTCCCATTAAGGGTCACCACAGCAGATCATCTGTTTCCATTTCTTCCTGTCCTCTGCATTTTACTCTATCACACCAACTACCTGCATGTCCTCTCTCACCACATCCATATACCTTATCTTAGGCCTTCGTCTTTTCTTCTTACCTGGAAGTTCCATCCTTAGCATCCTTTTCCAAATATACCCAGCATTCCTCCTCAGCACATGTCAAAACCAATGCAATCTTGCCTTTTTGGCTGTCTCTCCAAACTGTCCAACCTTAGCTAACCATCTAATATACTGATTCCTAATCCTGAGCATCCTTGTCACACCCAATGCAAATCTTAACATCTTTAATTCTACCACGTCCAGCTCTGACTCCTGCCTTTTTGTCAATGCCACCATTGCCAACTCATATAACATAGCTGGTCTTACTACCCTATTGTAGACCTTCCCTTTCACTCTTAATTTTATCTGGCTGTCACATATCACTCCTGACGCTCTTCTCCACCCATTCCACCCTGCTTGTACTCTCTTCTTCACGTCTCTTCCACACTCACCATTACTCTGAACTCTTGATCCCAAGTACTTAAACTCATCCACCTTCATCAATTCTACTCCCTGCATCCTCACCATTCATCTATCCTCCCTCTCATTCACACACACATATATTCTGTCTTAGTCCAGCTGACCTTCATTCCTCTCCTCTCTAGAGCATATCTCCACCTCTCCAGGGTCTTCTCAACCTGGTCCCTACTCTCACTACAGATCACAATGTCACCTGCAAACATCATAGTCCACGGGGCCTATCTGTTCGATCTCGTCTGTCAACCTGTCCATCACCAGTGCAAATAAAAAAGGGCTCAGAGCTGATCCTTGATGTAATCCCACCTCCAACTTAAATGGATCTGTCACTCCCACCACAGATGTCACCACTGTCACACTACCCTCATACATATCCTCTACCACTCTTACATATTTCTCTGCCACTCCAGACTTCCTCATGCAATACCACAATTCCTCTCTAGGCACCTTGTCATATGCTTTCCCTAAGTCCACAAAGACACAATGCAACTCCTTATGACCTTCTCTATATTTCTCCATCAATACTCTCAGAGCAAGCATCACATCTGTAGTACTCTTTCCTGGCATGAAACCATACTGCTGATCATTAATCATCACCTCACTTGCTAACCTTGCTTCCACTACTTTTTCCCATAACTTCAAGCTGTGACTGATCAACTGTATCTCTCTGTAGTTACTACAGCTCTGTACATCACCCTTATTCTTAAAAATAGGCACCAGAACACTTTTTCTCCACTCCTCAGGCATCCCCTGACTTTTCAAGATTTCATTAAACAATCTGATTAAAAGCTCCACTGCCATTTCTCCTAAGCACCTCCATGCTTCCACTGGTATGTCATCTGGACCAACAACCTTCCATTCTTCATCCTCTTCATAGCTGTCCTTACTTCCTCCTTGCTAATCTGTTTCACTTCCTGATTCACTATCCCTACATCATCCAACCTTCATCATCACACATCATCCAACTTCTCTTATCCAATGGCTATCAAGTGGGTAACATAAGAGTTTATACCTAATTTAGTGAGCTTGCCTATAATGCCTGAGTGGGAGTGGGGTATTGTACCAAAAGCCTTGGCCTGGTCAAGATAAGCTGTGTGCAAAGTTTTACCCTTATCCTTTTCAAACGGTGAATCCATTTCTTCCCACTGGAAAGTGGCCAGATTGTCAATGGAAAGTGTCCTACCCTCCTAATTATTAAAGATTTGTTACTATTCTCCAGGGTCTCAGTAGCAAAGTCACCAATTACTCTTTCACTGGTTCAAAAGCAAATTGAGCAGTTCCACATTTCAATCTGGAAGATGTTGACAGCAGAATGGCTGTTGATGATGACAACATAATAGTTATATTTATGGCACAGCCTGAAGACAGTAGCACACATCTTGCGGACAGTAGCATAAGTGACACAGGCTCACACAGTCAAATAGATGAGGACATCACATTGCAGGCTATACACTGTGGGACCTCATGTAGCTCAGCATCAGTGTTTGCTCAACCCATAGCTCTCAACTGTCCAGATTTTTCGCCTCATATTTCAGGTCTGTTTCTCATAAAATTTATGGTTTTCTGGAAAATTGCTAGAGATTGAAGTCACCAAATAATGACATGTATTTAAGTTTCAGATGTGATATCCTTCAGAAAATGCATGCTAAAGCAAATCCTCTTATTCTAGCAACTTTCAAAGTTTATAATAGCATATTTAAAGTCTATCTATTTTTGGGCCTTTGTCTCCCCATTATTTTAGACTTTGTCCAGATTTTTTGTGCTAAGAGGTTGAGAGGTATGGCTCAACAACAGGAACACCTTCAAAAGGATGGTATAAAAACTGAAGTATAAGTGACCATTGTAAAACATGTGCAAGGGTTGCCAGGTACAGGCACATGACACATTTAGCTGCAGAGATCTGAAAAGCACTGGCTGCCCAGCAGCAGATGTGCCAGGACATTGTTCACTGCTACAGAGAGTCATTTAGATATGGTCAGAGTACTGCAGGCTGTATTCGAGGATTTCCCCAAGGTCATGTAAATGGTAGCGAGTAGGGATAATGCCATGATTGTATTCATGCCCAGTATGGTGGACCACAAAGTAGCCATATCCACCTCCATGCATACAATAGTCAGGACCTGCTAGTCTTAACAGGAAACAGTGGTTGACCTGGACATAGATGGCATACTGTCCAGACATACTGGAGCACTGTAGGTTGAAGACTACATGATTCTCAGGAAAGTACTGGAAAACATGGGGAATGCAACCTAAAAGAAGGCAGGCAGGCCTTGTTAGCATTCATCTATATGTAGCAGGACCTCTTGTTTGAAGTCTCGTCATAGAGCACTGTGAGATCAATGTCTGTAGGATCACCTACATTCACAAGGTCACTTCATCACAATATGTCTGCATTAAGCTCACATGCTAGCACTTCTTCAAGTACACAGGCACCATTGTCCATACGATCTTTAGGAATCCACCAACAATGCATGGTTAAATAAATACATTTCTTCAAGTTATTCAGTCAGGTCCTGCAAAAGCAGTAATGAGCAAGCCAGCTGAATAAGTGATGGCATATTTCACTGCAGTTCCTAAGGAAAATACGTGCAGCAATAAAGTGCAAAATGACATCTCCCATGTTTTCATGCTGACAATGCCATTCGCTGAACAGGCCGTAGTGAATAGTCAGACATAACTCTTACTATATTGTGCCAATATAGAAAACAGATATATAAGCCATGTACGTAAGAACACTTAAAAATATGACTAAAAACAGTGACAGTAGGACTTGCACCACACAGCATAGCCCACTCATAGTATTGCATTCATCAACTATACTTTATGTATTTTTTGTAATGAAAGATAACATTAACCTGAATGTAATGATCCATAATTGTGCCACCTCTTTGCTAGGACGTATATTTGGAATTGCACTAATATCATGGGACTGTTCACCAGACAGATAACTCACACTTCCTGTGCAGTTTAAGAATAACCAGCAATGGATAATATTTTTCACAGCAGGACCAGCAATGAATAATATTTTTCACAGCAACGTTATTCTTAAACTGCATGAGAAGTGAGAGTTATCCTGTTTGTGTTTTTTTTCCTGGTTCAAGTCTGGTTGTGTACTATTCACCAGCTGACCAGTACATGATTATATTGTGCAGAATACAAAACATGGTAAATATTTTGTATGCAGTAACAGGGCACCCACAATCTCATACAGGCATTAGAAATAGGCTTTCAGCAGGCCAAATATTCACTCGATGATGATCCTTGCCTGTGACAGGCAGCTCCGGTAGAGTTATGTATGGTTATCATCAGCAGATAGTGTGCATATCTGGAAAACACAAGAAAAGGGGTGAGAGACACAAAGAGAGAAAGGTGGCTTACTACTGATGAATACATTTTCCAAAGTATAATTAATTACATAATTACAGTAAAAATTTTCACTTACCTCCAGGGAGACCATGTGGTATTCTACCATGCAGGAAAAGATGATAGAGTGAGCTTGTATGCCAGATATGAGAATCATGGGCGCTCTCAGGATGCTCAGCCAACTTGTTGGTGACGTACACCCATGTATCATGCACTCCATAGCAGATGACGGAATGGTGGCCATTCTAGTTTTGGTACCTTTCCCTCCCTAACCCCCCCTCCTCCCTGAGTCTATGTTAAATCATCAAATGCTTAAAAAAAGAATGATGACTTATCAAACCCATGTAAGCGAAAGCTTACAATCTCAAATGCTTAGAACAGCGATTTTTTTTCCAAGGGAAAAAAATTGCTGTTCCACAAAAAAAACTAAATTTTTAAACATTACATAAAGTGGGGAGCTTCACCCCCACACCCCCCTACTTAAATATACCAACTCTGAAATCGCACTACAGTCACAAAAATGGCAAAGTAATGGAAGCAGCCAAGTGATTTCTTTCCCAGGGAAATAATTTGTTTTTATGCTATTTTGCCTTTTTGTGCTTTCAAGTTCAATCAAGACTCATTACAAAGAATACATCTTCAATCATTTAATAAGAACCCTCCTCCCCATGGGGCCCTAATGGCAATATCGGTGAAATCTATCACATCAAGTACCTTAGAGAAATTTGCCAAACTACAGAAGGCACACATGCCTCTGTCTTGGTCCTGGGGTGACAATGGCAGATAAAAATACTGGTCCACATGTGCCAAGAGTATGTCAAGGAACTACTGAAGTATCCCCGAGGCAGAAGCCAATGTATCCCCAGTCTATCACTGAAAGGTCCTCATGACAAGTATAGTGAGGGCTATACATACCTTAGTGTACACAGGTACGGCAAGGCCATGCATCCCCTCAGTTCCCATCTGTTGGACATTCAAACTCAATAAAACCCTTACATTACCCCTGCCCACTCTAAATTTTCAAGTATTTCTGGATTATCAAAGTTACAGTGGGTTATTCTTTGTCTATATCTTCTTGTTTTGGCTGATGAGTGCCACTGGATGCAAGCAGTTTTGTCTTGGCCAAAACAAGCACCTCACAGTGAGACATAGCTAGGCTGGCAGCAAAAGCAAACATGTTATCCAAATGGAAAGTAGATACAACACGTGCAATTTTGTCTTTTATAATGTCTCTGCACATGGCACTGAAATGGGTCAAGGAATGACTATAAATCACAAACAGGCAGAAAGGTGGCACATTGGCATAAGAAATTTTAAATCATTTGTTATTTTAATCTCACTAAATCTTCATTTGAAGATAGACTTATTTAAGATAGACTAACAGATACTCCAAAATTTATATGCCATTAAACTCTCTCTAGTAGATTAATTTCTCTTAATTAACTAACTTTTTTTTCTATCTTATTAATACTGGTTGTTCAGCTTACTTTCTGTCTCTAAGCACAAGTCCTTCTTGTATTTTTATTAAAACCTTTTCTGTCAATTTCTACTTTTAATTCTTTAATTTTTTAATTTTTAATTTTTAATGTTGTAATTTCTAAAATTGCCGGAGCTTTTCTCCCCGGGCCTCTACTGAAAATGGAAATATATCCAGTTAGACTAGCCCGGTTAACAAATGTAAAATAAAAATAAATAAATAATTTGCATACGTTCATTGAAACGGCCATCCATAAGTGGAACTGACCTCTAGGAATCACAATGTAGCTGCGCTTAGCTGGAACCTGCACAGACTGCCTTCATGCCTAAGCACAATGACTATGAATGCCACCTGCAGCTGTTCCTCAAAAATTTGTCAGTACTTATTTTTCATCCAGGTAAGAGTTCTTTTACAGAAGAAAAAAACAAGAATTTTTGGTCACAGTTCCTTAAAAGCGGTATTTGTACAGTCTGTCTCTTTTTTTACTGCAGCTTGCAGTGCAGCCAAGTTTATTTTCAGCTTGCTTTAATGAATGCTGGCAAGGTTTATCAAACTTTTAAAGGTAAATACTGACTTTGGCAACCATATTTTCCCCAATGCATTTCTTATAATAGCATAACACATTCACTTTGCACACCTTTAAATAACCATTATTTTAGAACACTTCTTTGGCAAGCATTAGACATTATTTATCATTCTACTATTGTTTTTTGTACACTTTTCACCACTGAGCTAAGGTGACATTTAACAATGCTTATTGGGAGAATCCCCACCTCCGTGTAACTCTAACATAACCACTGCTTTTCCAGTTGTAACAGATATTAAACAATTTCTGGTAATGCATTACTTCAAATATTCAGACAAGTAAGTGAAAGAAAATGAACTGCCTTTCTACTGTGGCATACATGCTCTGAATATCTGAGCAGAGATACTATTAAAACTGCATTAAGCAAACTTTCCTCTGGGTTTACATGTTTTACAGTATTAGTACAGTTTCACAGACATTTAAATGAGTATACCGATAATATAGATGGAAATACTTAATCACCCTTTCTCTTTCTGAAATTTATTTCCCATGTAATGTCTGTACATTCTGTGGTTCAAATTCAAATTAGCTTGTAAGAATAAAAACAGAGAATCACATTTCGGAAGCATTAGTGCACCGCTGTGGTGTTTTCAGCCCACTTTAAGACACACTGCAGGAAACTTTACTCAACTGCCTATCGAGTTCAACATTCAATTTCCACAAATGAAATCATCCATTTATTAATGTAAACATTTCACATCCATGTACATTTGACAATTTCTTGAAATGCATTTAGATAAAAAGTAATTCTCAAACTTAATTAACTGAAATTAAATAGTTAAGTAAACAGTTATAGACAGCAGGATGGGCATTACAAAGAAATGATGGACCATTCAGGGGTGTGGAGTTGGCCTTCTACAGTGAAAGGTCCATTCTATCCCCATAATGCCCATACTGTAAGGCAATGTATTATTTAGAAAATGGACACATCTGTTAAGCTATCTGCTGTTGTTTTGTTTTTATTTTGTTGTGCGCATGCACACTCACACGCACACACACACACACACACACACACACACACACACACACACACACACACACACACACAGAAACAAGTACATATGTGCAAATGCAAACAAAAAAGATAGATGAAGTGGAACAGACAGTTTCTCACATATGCAAAAGCTCTTACACAAATACACACACAGGTTTCACAAATGCGCTCGCACACACACACACACACACACACACACACACACACACACACACACACACACACACACACACACACACACACACACACACATAAATGTACCCACAAGAAAGAGCTTCTTGACAGTTTACACTGTAGACATCTGATTGTGATCAGACTAATAAATACATGAATAATAAAAATCATGTATTTTAGCAAATTTTTCTCATGAAGCATGCAGTGCAAACTATTAAAATATGCTTAGCAATGGCCACGCAGAGCAATACACACGCACACACACACACACACACACACACACACACACACACACACACACACACACACACACACACACACACACACACATAAATGTACCCACAAGAAAGAGCTTCTTGACAGTTTACACTGTAGACATCTGATTGTGATCAAACTAATAAATAAATGAATAATAAAAATCATATATTTTAGCAAATTTTTCTCATGAAGCATGCAGTGCAAACTATTAAAATGTGCTTAGCAATGGCCACGCAGAGACATTTACACACACACACACACACACACACACACACACACACACACACACACACACACACACACACACACAACTTCACATAGTGCCATGGTAAGACAGCCAGATCTATAACATCTGCAAAGCATGTGAATCTGTTAACTGGAATCATTTTTTGATGACAACTGTGGTTGTACATAACTTTCAGGTGACCCATTAACGTATTTTTGAGCTGGCTGAGAGACAAATGGTATAGTTTAAACATGAATGGCACTTGCAGCTATTGGAAAACTTTGGGAATAAAAGTTTAATGCTGAGAAAAAACATTGTCATTTTCAAATGTCCCATCTGTGTCTCCCAATGTTATACTCTCGGCATACCTATTTAGCATTTATGTTCACATAATCTTCAGTACATTTTAACATGTCAGTTTTCTTTTTTGTTCCACTTATAGGGTTGACAGACACTTAGAGATGTTTTTTTTTTTCATTATAAAGTGCACTTCAAATTTGAATGACTGTAGATTTAAAGATGCTTTAATTTGGGTTTATTAAATAATGTGAAATATTCCCAAAGGTATTTGTATAAAAATGTTTAAACACATAAACAATAGATACAATTTCCTTATGTGTACTGACACTGTTAGAACATTCCTGTATTTGATGTAATTATACACAAAGCCCTAAGGAAAAAGAATGTACTTCTAACACAGTGCGACTGTTTACATCATAATAATTTTCTGTTGTATGAACCTAGCTCCTCCTCTATTAGTTTCCTGTTATTCTTCTGGCCAAATAAATGGAACATACTTTCTATTTATTTCTGTAAAGACCATGTGGTTGTCCTAAAATTCTTTATAATCCTAGCTCTGTAATTTTCCTTTGCCAAAAGTCTTTAATTTTTTTTTTGCATTCACTAGAATGTATTTCTTTTACATTATTTGGACGCATAACATGATTTTTTGAAAAATCGAATCCAGAGAGTTCAAGATTCTACTTATAATATTTTTATTCTTCTTTTTATTGTTCTTTATTACATGTACCCCTTTCTCTTTTAGTGTTTACGCTATTCTCAGAGTTTCATTATGCTCTTTTTTTATCACTGCATAAACTATAAATTCATAATTATACAATGACTGGCCATTAACATTCAAAAACGTGGATGCAGATTGGTAAGCCCAGCTAGTGTGCTCGATGTAAATCAAACCTATACCAATAGAAAGAGGTCTGGTTTCCTGGACTTTCTTCTATTAATATATGCTCCAGATGTTCTAGTTTTTTTTTTATTAAAAAAAAAATAAATACATAAATAAACTTATAAATCCGGAGACTTCAAAAGAATGAGAGGGACAGGACATGGGAAAATGCATGCGTAATCAAGTACATTATGCAAAACTAGAGAAATGTACCTGATCATCCTTATATTTTCTCTGTCCCTTTTCTCTCATACATTTGAAGCCTCTGGATTTCAATTTCATTTTTTTATTAAAAACAAACAAAAAAAAGCAACATAAATCCTCCTTGCACTGTTGCTTCCTTTTCACAGCACTGATGTACTGTGTAAACATAAGAACGTAAGTCCCATATGCACATCAAGAAACCCCACAGTACTGGGGAAAGACGCTCAGGAGCACCACTGCATCATCATACAAGGACATTATTTAAGAAAAGTAAGGAACTGTTTTCTTAAATAATATTATTGTATAATAGCAATAGCCCATGGCTGGGTGTGGGTAATGCTGATATACCCACGGTTGGCTTTGTTTGGTCACTCGGGCTTCGCTCTGGTGACCAAACTACACCAACTGGGGGTAAATCCAGCATTACTCACACGCAGCCATGGGTTATTGCTACAGTATTCATTGGCAGTTTCATTCCCATGTGTGACTTGCTCAGTTACATGCTGGGAAATCTCTGCTGGAGAATTAACCCCAGATATCAGCTTTTTTTTCATATTAAGTGGAGTAAGTAGAGATTGTTGTAATGCCCTGCCACTCAGACAAGGTTCCTCTTGATAACAATCTGACAAAGTCCAGTTTACTAAATTATTTGCTCCCCTGGTAACACTTACATTATTGTACAGTTGTGGTGCTAGGTGCCTTTCTCTTTGTATAACTTTATTGTCTGTTCTCTTGTCTGCACAGGTCCTGACTTCATCCAGACTTTTAAGTTTAAGTAATGTCATTCTGGCTGAAACCATTGTATATAGCTGGCAGTTCTTTCTTTTAATTCAAGTTTCTAGCATTTCATAGGTCACTCTGAGGTATATTTTGAGTGTGGCCTGGCATAGTCAGTGAGCAATTTGATATATGCCCATGTGATTATTTTGCTAATATACTGTTCAGTATTTCTACCACACCTAAAGCTTTTCTTCCTAAGTAGTTTAGGTATGTTTCTTCACCTTACAAGACTCTAAACATGGTGTTTCTCTATCTTCAACTCTGACTTCTGTGATGAAACTGCACTTAAG
Source organism: Protopterus annectens (assembly GCF_019279795.1). NCBI lineage: Eukaryota > Metazoa > Chordata > Ceratodontiformes > Protopteridae > Protopterus > Protopterus annectens. Next base: position 548,815,966 of record NC_056744.1, read on the forward strand.
CTGTAGAAAGGCTATAAGCTGCTAAGAAGCTACTTCCTGTAATTCAGGGTTTGATTCTATCAGTGTATATTTGCTTACCGTGTCACTCTCAGTATGCCATTTATTATTTCAGTGCTTCTGGCCAGGGTTTGAAAGGCTCATGCAGACAAATGCCTTTCCATGGATGTCAAATACAAACAAACAACTTAGCATGCCATCTAACAAATATTTAACTGCGTGCATATGCTTGTGTTAGACTGTGTCATTTCTAGCTGGGACTTGCTCTTCCTTAGGTAATGAAATCACTTAGGATGCTATATCTGTAAGCACTTTTTATTGCCTGTTTCATTTTCATATTGCAACTTCCAGTTTCATTGTACTCACTTCCCAGTGTAAACTGTGGAGTATATTTAGAAAGAAGTGAGGCGCAGACAGCACAACATGGCCTGATGAGTTTAATGTACTCAAAAGTGACAGCATAATGCAGGCATGCTGATGACAGTGATGCATAATAAACCTTTACAACTGTGGAAACTGCATTTGCAGCAAAACTGAGCAAACCATGCTATGTGTCTTTGTGACCTGAAAATATCAGCTCTCATGCAGCATGCCCAATGCTATGTGCATTCACATGCTCACCAAAGCACCAAGGACATTAACAGCTTATACAAGGCCTACACAGCAAAGTGCAAACTAGTTTTATTATAGAAATTTAACAGTATGGGGTGAGAGTACAATCTGAAAAGGGAACAGCAAGCAGAGGAACATACAGAAAAACAATGGAAAGAAAAAAGAAGTATGCAAGTGGAAGAAGGAAGATGTGCATGTGTGTGTGTGTGTGTGTGTGTGTGTGTGTGTGTGTGTGTGTGTGTGTGTGTATATACATGTATATTTATATATCTATCTATATCTATATCTATCTACCTGCACACACACACAGACATATATACACACACACACCCACACACACACACACACATACACACACACACACACACACATATATATATATATCTATATATATATATATATATATATATATATATATATATATATAGTTCTACTTCTGTAGACCAAAATTACACTCTGTGGAAAGTTAATTCAGCAAGATGAATCTACCAAAACTACAGGTTAGCAAATCTACAAACTACCAAAAGAAGAAACACCAAACATCGGATATTAAACATCTCTACAGATACTCTACATATTATAAAATTTAAAGTGAAAAACTTACCTATATTGACATTTTTGCAGGGCAGCAAGCCCCCCTACACCCCCCACACCCCCTGCACATTTTATATACCAGGTCTAAGATTGCACAACAGTGAGGTAAAGGTAAGGTCCAGAAATGTTGTTAAAGTTCCTTATTCGGTGTGTCTTTGTTTGGTAGTTTATAGTTTTGTTAAACTGTAGTTTCAGCAGATTCATCTTGCTGAATTACATTTCTGTAGAGTGCAATTTTAGTCTACAGAAGTAGAACCATATATATATATATTTATATATATATATATATATATATATATATATATATATATATATGAAAACTGGAACTTCTTGAGTACTGAATTTCCTGGATGAGACTCCTTAAAATAAAAAAAAAGAAACGTAGCCAATTAATGAAAACTTCAAAGTAATTAAGCACTTAGAACTTGTTTAGAAATCGATACTTCTTTATTGAAAAATAAACAATATTAAATAGATGAGCACCTTCACTCTTCACAGAGCTTCATCAGATCTAACTCCAGTTTACATGGCATTAAGTAGTTATATGATTTAATACATAGCACATTGTTCTTCACTCAAACTGGGGTCATAAATGTATACCAGAGCCTGGTATACACTTAGTTGTCTAAGGGAAGTGGAAAAATCTGACTGTATAGATTATCTAATCCATGTGAGTATACTGAAGACACTTGATCATTAATTAAAAACAATATATTAATCTACCTATACATGAAGCTGGTATAGATTAATCTATACAATCTTCATTTATAGGCAGATTAATATATTGTTTTAATTAATAATTAAGTGCCTTCAAAATACTCACATGGATTGTTATTAAAGTAGTTTGTAGAATTAGGTATCATAAGAAGATAGGCCCACTGCCAACAGTCATAGAAAATTTAACTGTGCGGATACGTCAGGTTATAAAAAATTACATATGTTTAGCCTGTGGTGAGAGGATAAACACAAATATGTGCATCTTTTTTGAAAAGAGTTTTAATCTAGTATGGTTCTACAGCTAAATTATAGGAAGTGGTGAATCTATTCAGGATAGGAAGGTACCATAGCCTCACACCCATAATCTGAGCCTGGGGGAGGTTCATTACAAAAAAATTAGATATGTGTCTAGTTGGATGACTATGTTGATATAAAAGCAAAGGTATATTTTGACCTTGAGAAAAATCATTGTTTTAAAGTTGTTATTAAAACTAATGCAAGTAATAAAATAAAAATCACAAGTCTAAAGCACTTTTGCCTATCTATTAACAAATAGGTTGGGCTTATTCAGAACAGTGTAAAACAGTGTGTACTTATTGGGGGTGTGGAGGGCACAGCCCCCACCTTGTTTGTTTTATATTGTATTTTACCAAAAACTTCAAAACAATACATTTTAAACAATAGACATGCATAGTTACAACACCAGTGACTAACTCTCTCCAGAAGACAATATGTACTCAATCTAAGTGGAGGTCTACACCCCCCACACCCCCCCAACTATATATACTAACTCCAGCATCACACTACAGAGGGGAACAGGGCGTATACCTTTTAATTGCCTAACAGTACTCTACACAGTGCCATATATACTAACTGCAGTTCAGTGAAATGAGATACAGTGAAATGAGTTTTCAGTAATTTGAGTTTTCAGCGAAGTGGTTGGGGTGAAATGAGAATTCAGTGAAATGAGATTTAACGAAACCAAATAGATCCATATATATATATATATATATATATATATATATATATATATATATATATATTTTTTTTTTTTTCTAAAAAGAGTAGAGGATTCTTAGAGAGGAAAGCAGCACTGGGAATGTGTGGGTAGGAAGGAGGCATAGTTATAGGGAGTCACAAAGAAAATGCACAGTCTGAAACACAAGGATGAAGAACAGAAAAGCTATGATGAAAGATATTATGGTGTGAAGATGACCTCCCAAGCCATCCCAGAATGGGAGAATGGGGGTTCCAGTTTTCCTTTATTTTCTTCTAGTTCTGTTCTTTATAGTTTTGCTTTATTTTATTTTTTTCACATTTTCAGTTCTTGCCTTTTTCATTACTTCTGATTCAATTTCCATTTCCATTCCTTTCCAAAATATTTCTGCTAGTCTGAGCAAAGCTGTCATCTTAGACCTGTTTTCTTCATGGTTAAAATCTTTCACTGTGTTAGGATCTGGTGATTTCAACATATCAACAAATATACATGCTGTCCCTCAATAACAGACCTACAGATATAGCCAGTTTTTTTCTTCTCAAGATTTTTTTTTTATTTTTCAAATACATTTGAATGAATTCCATAGTATTTATACATAACATCTTAAATAACTGTACAGACTATTTACATTAGCTTGACACTATAACAGATCTTAATGTATACAGTTACTTTATAAGTATGTCCAATCCATTATCAGAGAGTCTGATCAGGTATTGTATAGTGTCAATCAACTCTAAGACTTTTCCCCAAGGGTTGTTGATAAATGGCTTTGGATAAATTCTTAGTTCATTAATTTTAATTTCCAATAATGTTGTGGTCTTCAGCAGGCTGTAGAAGTCTTCCAAAGTTGGTATTGTGTTTGTATTCCATCTTCTTATTATACACTTCCTTGAAATTGCAAGTATAGTCCATACTAGATACATGTTTGACCTATTCAAATGAGGACCTTCATTCACACGTAATAATACAAGAGCTTTAGTTAGAATGATTCATTAAATAAAGCTTGTAGAAAGTTATTAATACCTTTCCAAAATGGCTTAATTTTAACATAATCAAAGAAAATGTGGTTCCAATCTGCATTGTGTACTTGCTCACATCTCCAACATATTCCTTTTATGGAAGAACTAATTTTACTGATTGTATCTGGGGTTAAGAATGCTCTGTGCAAGCATTTCCAATTAAAAACATTCCAGTATTGTGTAAAGGATGTATATTTTATCGATAATAAGATATCTGTTTTAATATCTTCAGTTAACTGTATAGAGTGTCCTTCTCTTATATATTTCCAATATGGGGTTTTGGGTGTTGTTTTTATAGTTTATCAATATTTTGTAAATTTTTGAAATAATGTTTTCCACTTCAAAGTCATTATCTATGATTTCATATATATATATTTCATAACTTTAAGTATTTCTTTAAATGAAGAATTATTAATTATTCTACTTAAATCTTGTGAATATGACATAATACTTTGTAAAGTTAGCCAGCCCTGTTATGGAATTTTGTATGTTGTTTTTATTACTTGCATATCTAAAACTTTTAGTTCTTTAATACATTGTAGTCAACAAACAAATCCTTTCTGTTCCCAGGAATTAATAAAATTTCTCTATATATTTTATGTGGAAAGTTCTTTGTGACTATAAATGGTGTTAAAAGATCAAACCAGATTGTTAAATCTGTATTTGCATTAATAATTTTCCTAAATGACTCAATGTAATAATTAATCATACACGTTTTAGTGGGTTTAGTTATGTTATATTGCATACTAGTACATGATATGTGCCATGGCAAATTGTTTTTATCTGTTATTTGAATTTTTTTTGTAAATCAAATTCATTTATTGATATTACAGTTAGTAATGCTTTCTGATTTGCAGAGTAATTTGGACTTATCCAATCTGAGATTGTTTTAGATATTGATGCTTTTATATATGTTTCTATATCAGAAAAGTTTAATCCTCCCTGTTTCCATGGTCTGATATGATGTATTAAAGTTATTCTGTTTCTTTTGGGAAACCATAAAAATGTTAATAAGCATGAATTTATTTCTTTAAGTATATTCCTTTTTGGTAACTGTTGCATTGCCAAGGCTATATACAGGATCTTGGGCAGTAAAACCATTTTTATTAACTGTAGTCTATCTTCAAATGTTAATATTATTTTGTTCCATTTTTCCAAAGAGATTTTAATTGTATTGATGATATTATTGTAGTTTTTTGAGACTAATTCATTATTATCCTTGCATAACTCAATTCATAGATATTTTACGGTAGATTCTTGTTTCCCTATGATGTGATCCCCCTTAGTCTGCAGTTATTTTTTTTTATTTAAAAATAAAAATTTTGATTTTGATTTATTGAAATAGAGTCCTGAAGTCATGTGAAATTTGTCAACTAATATATCTAATTCTTCTAATGTCTCTTTTGTATTGTTCATAAACATCTATTCCTTTGATTCTTATATTGTTACAAATTGAATCTGCCAATATTTCAATAGCCAGAGCAAATAGAATCAGTGACATGGGACGTCCTTGTTTAGTGTCTTTTGTTATATGTATAGATTCAGAGGTAAAGGGGCCTAACTTGACATACGCTAAATTATTTATATATATATTCTTTAGGAGACAAACAAAGGATGCAGGAAATTCAAACAGCATTAGGATTTTTAATAAATAGTCCCAATTTAGGGAATCAGAAGTGTTCTCTTTATCTAAGCCAATTATGAGTGTTTCTTTATTTTTTTTATTAACATAATCTATAAGAGACATTATCCTTTTAATATTGTCATGTGTGTGTCTATGATATATAAATCCAGTTTGATCATTATTGTTTTGGATAGTGGTATTTTCATTCTGTTAGTTAATATTGTCATAAATATCTTATAATCATTATTTAATAATGATATAGGTCTATAGGAGGTACAGAGGTTTGGGGATTTGTTTTCCTTTAGGATTGGTGTGATTAATGAATATCTCCAAGAGGGTGGTATTAAAGTTTGTGCTGAATTTCTAATGGAGTTTTATGGAAGATGGATAGCATCTTTGAAGGAAAAAGTTTATTTATTTCTATAATTATTCCATCTATACCTGTAGCTTTATTTTTACCCTGCATTATCGTGTCTGTAATTTCTTTGCAGAATGTGAGTGCTTGCAGATCTAGTTTTATTTTTTTTTATATTAGAACACTTTTCATCTAGATTTAATTGAGCAATATGTATATTTTCTTTTTGGAAATGTTAGGGTTTTACCATAAATGTAAGCTTTTAATGAGTCCCATATCATTATTTTATTTATCTCTGTGGTGTAATTAATATCTAAGAAGAACTGTAATTCAGATAATAACCAGGGTTTGAACTCTTTAATTTTAGTTATATATGCTGGAATTCTGGAGTTAAAGATTAATGGTTTGCACCCATTTTGAAGTTTTAGTATCAATGAATTGTGGTCTTAAAAGAGACAGGGAGTGATTGAGAAATTAATGATTTCAGTGTAAGTCATCGGCAGCAAATATTTTATCTATTCTAGTTTGGGTACCAAATCTGTGATCTTGATGGGAAAACAACAAAGATTTAGCTTCCTTAAATATGAAAGTATCTACAAGATGAAATGATTCTACCCACTTGTTTAAAACTTTTGAGACAGCAGATGTATGCAGCAGTCTTTTATTTGTAGTTTCAGAAATATCAAATATACAGTTAAAATTTGCTCCTAATATTTAGTTGCCTTTATAATTATTGGAAATGAAATCCAAGTGTTTTTTTTTTACAGTTTCGGTTCCAGTGCCTGGGAACCAGTATAGACTGGCTATGGTCCATATTCTTTTATTATTTTTAACTCTTACTAATGCCATAAGGGCTTCTTTATCTTCATACTTATAAATGATTTCTGGGTTAATCACATGTTTTTCATGGAAATGTTACCCCTTTTGTCTTTGTCTTATAACTGGATTGCGCCAATATCATACATTCCTTAGGATTCCATTTGTAATTATCATTTGTTTAGAAATTAGTTTCTTGAAGGAAGACAATTTGTACTTTGTTCAGTTTTAAATATTTCAGTATTTTGATCTCTTGCTAGGATTGTTTAAGCCATTGGTATTTAAAGATAATAAAATTAAATTCATCTTAGGTTATTTAGACAATGTATTTTTTGTTTTATTGTGACTATTAAACATTTTCCTCTGATAACTATAACGTATATGTTTGAGCTTTAAAAGGAAATTATCAGTTTTATACTTTGAGTGCTTACCAATAAAGTAATGTTTTGGTCAAGCATACTAAAAATGTTTTTGTAAAATAACAAATTTAAATTAATAAATGTTAACAAAACTAAGATCTGCACTAGCCATGGAATGAAAATCATCCCTAATCTGATGGATAAACCTAAGTCTATCAGATTATCACTCATACCTTGACAATCCAGAATATCTGAACTCCATAAATTAAATGATCATATGGAGAATATTTGTAATCGGAATAAGAAATATTTATATTATTTTGAACAGATATAATACTATTGTAGATTAGACAGAATTCTAATACAATATAAATGTCTACTTATTGTATAAGCAATTAATATTTACATGAAAGATAGATGACAAGCAATTCAACCATAGTAAAGTAGGATGTATCATATATAAAACCTCACTAAAAGATTATAGCACACAGTTATTCAACATATTCACTCTTACTGATGAAGTCTTTCAAAACGTTTACTTAATATAAATAGATGGTAATAATATTTATACCTAATGCTTATAATACAATGTATTTTACTGGATATATCAGAAGTTATGTATGGTCAAGATGGATCAAGAAAAAATCCGCTGCAAGTACAGCAGTGCACGGCTTAAAGAGACAGTCATCCAAAAACAAAAAGCCAGCACCGAGGTGTATAAAGTGTAACTTTTATTATAAAGTTATCACAGACAGACCGGTTTCGGCATAAGTACAGGCTTCTATTGTTTCTCTTGAACTACTTTGTCAGTTTGATGTCATGTATAAAACATTAGTTACCTTGGTAACCACTTAAGTATTATATATGGTCAAGATGGCTTACAAAAACTACAATTCAAGTTAAAGCAATTACATGACTTGTTAAGCATATTTACTTATATAAGAAAATCATCATGCTTCCCCTTGATGTTCAATGTAGTGTACGTCATTTATGACAAGTTTAGACAGGAGTGTTATTATACACAACCCCATGTTATTAAATCATGTCTTTAATATCTACATTCAGCAGACTGCTTCATCTTATATGATGATTATGTATTTTATGTCTAGATTTACTAAAATCATACATTAGATAACTATTGTGTGTGTTTTTGTTTTGGGATGTTGCTTAGTTATTTGAGAGACCACAAGCCGTAATGCTTATTCTTATTATTAGCTCCTTCCAAGCATGTTTATACAGTCCATAGACTTTAAATTATGAGACTCTTCTAGTTTCTTATTTGTTATAAGTATATTTCCATCCTTACATACACACATATGAGTACTTCAAGCACGGGCAACAATGCCCCTCCAGTTTTGCCAGAATACCATTCACTAGTTCATGTGGCGTGTTTCAAGGTTGTTCTTAAAATATACAAGCCAATATTTGTCCTGTTCCATTTTACCAGCCTGTTCAATGCAGTGGCCACTCTGCCAGTGAACCACTTAACACACCTTCCATCCCCCCAAATATTTCCATGAAGGAAATCTGATGACTCTCTAACACTTCCTGGCAAACCCAAACACCCCTAGAATCAGCTATCCCCATATACCCAACATGTCCCAGCAAGCTCACCTCCCAGACCACTGCAAAGGGTACTGCACAAGACCAAGTGCTCTTATTCTTTCACCATAAGTCAGACTTCCACTCTTATGTAAGTCCTTAATGTGTTTGGACCAAAATAAATTTTAAATATAAAATTGCGCTTATTATTATTATTTTTTTTTTATCAAGAATCAACGTAATGAGCTAAACGAAGTGTTGGGAGATCATCAATATGTGTGCATGTGGTTTAAAACAGCCCTTTTATTATATATCTTTTTTTTTTAAACCAAAAACTTAATTGCTGAAAATCATCTCAGAGTCTCCTGAGAGCCATTAAGCATTATTGTCACTCTGTCTTCATTACCATAGCAATCTGGGAGCATCTGTTTCTGTTAGTGTGTCTGTGTACTGTATATCAGTGGCTTGTGATGCACCTGAAGCAAAGCTTCACTTCACTGCAACTTCAGGCCTAAATTCCCTCCCTTTCAGTGAGGCAGCAGCAAGGAAAAGAATGGAGAGCAAAGAGATCAAAAAGAAAAAAAAAAACTCCCAACAAGCCGCCACAACAAGAGATAACACATTCTTCAAGCCTTCCCAGCTCTCACTCAGCAGATGTATAAAGACATTATTCTCTGCCAGAATGTTCCAAATCACAGTTTACCCCACCCCCATCCCCCTGGATCCAGGTTAAACACCAAATGTCTCTTCCTAATACACAAGTATAAGTAAACCTTGATCACAAGCTGCAACCCACAGCTTCCCAGAGATGAAAACAGCAACATGCAACTGCTGCCAGACACAGCTGCATGAGCACACACCATGTCAGGCTTAATCAAATAGCACTCGAAGCTATAATGCCTGCCATAATTGATATTAACTATGTTTAGAGAGAATAATAATGACATTTGTGCTAGCTGCCAGACACAGCGGCATCCACGCACACCATATCAGGATTGATCAAACGGGTCTATATTACATTATCACATGCTTACAAAAGCGAATGATAAATAATCCACCCCATGTAAGCAAAAGCTTACAATGTCGAAACCTCAGAACAGCGATTTTTTTTCAAAGGAAAAAAATCGCTGTTCCAAAATAAAAAAAAAAAAAAAAAAAACTTTAAAACATTACATAATGTGGGGGTCTTTGCCCCCACACCTCCCTACTTAAATATACCAACTCTGAGATCGCACTACAGTACCTAAAATGGCAAAGCAACAAAAGTGGCCAAGTGAATTCTTTGCCAGGAAAAAAAATTCACGGAAAAGTTGCTTCGCTCTTTTCCCTTTTCACTCTTTTCGGTTCTATCAAGACACATTCGACAAACTGCTTCTGCGATCTGGTGATAGGAACCCGATCAAACAGCACTCAAAGCTATTATACCTGCCATAATTGATATTAACTATGTTTAGACAGAATAATAATGACATTTGTACTAGCTGCCAGACACAGCTTCATCCATGCACACCATATCAGGATTGATCGATCAGCACTAGTAGCTGTGATACTTGCCATAACTGATATTAACTATATTTAGACAGAATAATGATAACATCTGTACTATGAGCTTGCTACTATTATTTAACCAGGATATACATGATATTTCTTAATCATAATTTAACTGAAGAAGTCATTAGTCTCCATGACAGCATTTTATTTTCAAAACACTCTACTTTTACTGCTATTATATATGATGTTAATTGATTACATTTGAGTCTGAACTCTAATGAATGGTACCTTGTTGAATTAGTTAATTAATTACTTAATTATTATAAGTAAAAACAATAAAAAATTAACAAGATAAGTATTCACTGAGTTCAAGTAGGGGAATAGAAACTTCTATGTTTGTATTAGATGTTGCTTTGTTTGGATTATATATAATGTAAATAGTAACCCATCTTGACCTACCTTTGTTTGTGAAGAATTATTGGACTCTTTGAACATTCTGAACAAATCATTACTGTTTCTCAGTTGTATAAGAAACCCTCCTTTTTTTAAATAAAAACAGATGACTAGTGATGTACCATATCACTTGATACTTTGAGAGATGTAGTTGTAAGAGTTATTTTTTAGGACAGCTATCTTGGAATCATTTGTTTTTTGTTTCTTCTTTCTAGCGTCAGTCCAAGGATTTGTTGCTTTTATTCTTTTAAGAGTAGGGGCCATCCATTCCATTTCTTTTGTTGTTTCTGATGAATATAGTAGCTTCTTCTAAGTCATTAAGGGTTCTCATCTCATTGGCAAAAAGTATTTTTATCTTGGCTGGAAATGCCAGCTGTGCTTTAATGTTGTTTTGTTTCAACAGTTGTATTATTGCCAGACTTTTTTTCCTTTGTTCTAGTATTCTGGAAGAATAATCATTGTCAAACCTTATCAGGCTTTTATTGTATTTTAAGGGTGATTTCCTCCAAGCAGATTTTAATATTAGTTCTTTGTCCAGAAATGAAAGAAAGTTTATAACTGGATCTAGGTGGAATATTTGTTGAGTTAGAAGCAGGTTTCCTCAGTGCTCTATGCATCCTTTCAATTCCAAATGAAAGTCCCTCTTTCAAGCCTAACATTTCAGGAATCCAGGTTGTTAAGAATGAACTAATGTCTTTTCCTTCAGTGTTTTCAGGCAGACCAAAGATTCTTATAGCAATAACCCATGCCTGGGTGTGGGAAATGCTGGATTTAGCCACGGTTGGTGTGGTTTGGTCATGAAGGCGAAGCCCGAGTGGCCAAACAAAGCCAACTGTGGGTAAATCCAGCATTACCCACACCCAGAAGTGGGTTATTGCTATTATACAATGACATTATTTAAGAAAAAAAATAATTACTTTTCTTAAATAATGGCATTGTATAATGCCTCTTTGCTGCCCTTCCACACTGTCTGGTATTCTGCAGCAGTTCTGATGTACTGTGCATGCATATGCCCACACAGTACATCACAGCTGTGGGCAAAAGCAAAGGAGAAAGCAAGATCTCCATTGCTTTTTAGAAACTGTTTTGCTATGTTAAATGGGTTTAACATAGCGAGAAAGCTTTCAAAAAAGCAACAGAGAATCTCCGTTGCTTTTTTCAAAGCTGTCTCGCTATGTTAAACCCATTTAACATAGCGAGACAGTTTTGAAAAAAGCAACGGAGAAAGCAAGATCTCCATTGCTTTTTACAAACTGCCTCGCTATGTTAAACTCGTTTAACATAACGAGACAGCTTTAAAAAAGCAATTGAGAATCTCTGTTGCTTTTTTTAAAGCTGTCTCGCTATGTTAAACTCGTTTAACATAGCGAGAATAGAAGCAACGGAGATCTTGCGTTCTCCGTTGCTGTAAAAAAAGAGTTATAGTAATGGAAAAAGTCCGGGCGACCAGACATTTTTCCATTACTATACCTCAGATTTACAATGTGCATGCTGCCAATCAGTGTGCACGTTTCTGAATATTAATTGGGGGGTTGTATAATACGTTGTTTCTCCTTTCCCTATTTTCTAAATCATCTATTTTGTTAAGCAGCCATGTATTCTATTTAAGCAGAAATTCTTTTTGGAGCTCTTCCTCTTTGAGCCTCCCTTCAGTGTCATTTATAGAAGTCTCTCTATATTTGTTATTTTTTTTTGGTGTTGCCGCAATAGTTCCTTAAGAGTATCAGTCTGTTTTTGAGAATTTCATTTGAGGTTTTATAAGTAATTTTTTAAAGCCATCCATCTTCAAAGATAGTTCCTGTAAGGTAGATGTCATCAATTGCAATTCTTTTTTTTCAAAGCAGCATCTGGATAAGAATTCCTTGAGTTGTTCATATTCAGTGATTAAATATATCTCCAAGTTACTTGACAGGAATTTTTTGTGTATCTCCACCAAATTTGATATTTATGTAGATTAGTTGTTATCTATAGATTTCTGACATTTTAAACTTGAAAATGATAACATTTTCTTATATTATTTTACTAGTTTATGGAGCTCCCAAAATTCACTATTCTCAGTTGGCCATCTAGGCTCTGCCCCAATATAGTCAGTTTTGAGGATACCTGTACCTCCTTCAAACCAAGGAAATAGAAGCTTGCAGTACACTAGATGATATATATTATTTGATAAGCATGAAGTATTTTTCTTGTCTTGTCTAACTGATCCAATACATTTTGTGGCAATTAAATCACACCAAAGCTATATGTTAAAACAGGAAGAGCAAATTTACTTACAACATGAACTTTATTGCTAGATGTCAAGACAGTTTTCAATAACAGCTTTTGTCTTTTATAGTATTCCTTTATCTCTTTTTTAATTTCTCCAAGTATTTTGGGTTTTTAACACCATGACAGGAATGCACCCCATTCCTAAGTCAAGGTATGATTAAGGTTCATGAAATTAGTAGTATCTGATTCTTTGATATTAGCCAGAAGTGCTCTTCACAGCAACTGCAATGTGCTCAGTAATGACTCCTTATGTAATTCATATGGAGTTACACGTATTGGTAACATATCTGAGTATGATTTTAAAGTCCTTTTTATAAGGCCCATTGCTACTACTACTATTGCAACTATCTAGGTATCCTTTTTTCACAATGCCCTCATTTTTGCCTGCAAGTCCTGGTATTTTATGACTTTGTGCCTCTCTGTACGTAAGACAGTGTAACTACTGAGTGTAGCAATTTCAATGATCAATGCTACTTTTCTTTTCATGGACTACTAGATCTGGTTTCTTGCATCTTTTTTTTTGAACTTTTGGCAATGCGTGAGCCCATGTGATATAAACTTCATCATTTTCTGTAATGCTTTGTGTCTCATGTTTCCAATGTTTTTCAACTACTTCAGTATTATAAAGTTTGCACAATCCCCAATGTAACAGTTTTGCCACATTATTATGCCTTTGAGTATACAGTCCTTTTGCCATTAGTATATCACACCTAGCAACAGGATGTGTGAGTGTTTCCAAGCATCTTTTACAAAGCCTACATTTGTCTGTCTCTCCCACATGTTCAATGGACTTTGAAACCAAAGTGTACGTAGTCTGCTATCTTGGGTCACTAATATTAACCTTTCATCTTTTAGTTTAAATTCACCTCTCCTTAACCATTCCTGCATTTGAACCTGATCAACACAAGGTTGTTCCAAGAGTTTTCTGTAACTGCAGCTATATTTATGAATTTTCCACATTACTTGCCTTCTCATTTGATCCTTAACCTGATATTCTTTCTTTTGTTTTTTTGGCACATTCAGTTGCTGCCTGATTTTTATCTCCCTCTGGTTTGATTTCCATTCCTGATTGATACTGATTTCCTTCTGCTAAACTAAACAAAAGGTCATTTTAGACTTATTCTCCTCATGATTTCAGACTTTCACTATGTTTAGGTTTTATGAGGTCAGCAGATATGTATGCAGTCCTACAATTACAGATCTATACATGTACTCCAGGATTCAGTAAACTCCGTGTAGACTTTGTGCAGATCCTCCATGGAGTTTACATGTTAGCGGGATGGTGCAAGGTGTGTGGAAGCACGCAATGCATATTAATGATGCACAGCATGCTTAAGCTAGGTTTTATGGCCAGCAACAGTGATGCTAGCCAGGAAACCGTGTAAGCGAATGTGGATAAGAATTCCATGTAAAACAAAGCACCTATGATCTGTGGATTTATGTAGAATGCCACAGTGACCACCAGGGTTTCACAGATAGCTGTGAATCTGTTAGTGCAACATATCACCTGAAAAGTTAACATAATGTGGGGATATTTAACCAGTAATAGGGAAAAAATTGCCATAGATGTCACATAGACATGTGGTAGAACAAAACTCAAACATACCTGTCATCCTGGCCAAAAACAAACTGAAGAAACACAAATTAAAACACAAATGCAAGTCCCATGGAAACAAACTGCTACATGTAAAATCCAGAAGAACTTTAATTTTGAAACTTTTTGAAATAAAAACTTGTTTGAAACTATGAGAGATAAATGTTTTCATTCACAAAAATCTTCATCAGATAAACATTGCTGAAGTACACACACACAATTTGTAACTTTTGTGCTCAATCACATGACCGCCAAGTCCCCAGGAAATGAAGCATCATCTTAAAGGAGCCACCACAAAGAAATTCACAGTGTGTAGCACTGAGTCAATTGAATTGACAAAATTTGCAAACAAGGAAAAAATATATGAAAAACATATATAAAACAAATAGTATAAAATGTATTCCCTATAAAATCAGGAAAATGAAGACAAAAGTATGTAAAAATATGTAAAATATAAATCCTGTATTTACGGCTCATATTTCCAGTGCTTTTAACTTAAGCAAACATGCTATTGAAACATGTTGATTGAGTCCAGGCCAGTTATTGGTATGCAAATGCAGCTGCCAGTATAATTCACATTTTTCCATTGATAAGATCCATGGACTTTCATTACTGTTGGAAGGCATTTGTTCCAAAATACAAAATTTGAAAGTGTGATGTGGGTAACATTTTATGTGTTTGTAGAGGGCATTAATCTCTTTTCTCATTCTGATTTCATATAGCTGTTCATATATTCTGTCCCTCAGTCTCCTCTCCATTTTTCCTATGTAAAAACAGGGGCAGAATATACATAGTGCCCAATATGCCACCTTTGTTGTACAAGAATTGAATCTGTTTTTTTATAGCAACCACCTGGTTGCTCAAAGCAATTTCATAGCACACCAGAATATTAGGGTAGTAGGGGCAACAACCACACTTTTTAACCCACATAAATTCAGACTTTTGCTTATGTTGGTGTTTGGACCAAACTTTGATCCTCTTTGAGCAAGCTATGGAGACAAAAGTAAAAATCATGGGTGGAAAAAGGCCCACAAATAGGGGCAGATTTTTAATATTGCACTTCCAAACTTAGAAAGTTGATAGAATAAATAGGTGGTACATTAGCATGAACTTTCTGAAGAACACGAAGTTTGAAACGCGAATGTCAGTCATCAGTTTTAGACTTCACTCTGCAATGGCATGCCAATGATTTGCCGGAAAACAAACGTGTTATGAGGAAAAGATCATAAATATGAGACAAAACAAAAACTGGACATTCTGCACAAATCTGGACAGTTGAGAGGTATGCACTCAAATGTATGTTATATTGAGTCACATTAGTCCAGAGATCATACCATTGATATGGTAGAAAGCCCCATATTTATATGGGAAACATCTGGACTTCCTGGGAATATCTTCACAGTTGAGAGGTATGAATGTGAAGTGTATGGTCCAAACACAGTACAGGACAGTGTACATACAGTACAGAGCATTGTGATATCCCATTCCAGGCATTCTGTAATGAAGGTGTGTTAATGATCTGTAACATGATATGGACTGCCATGTAACATGATCACTCATGGGAAGTGCGTGTACTGAATAGGATCACACAGATGAATTGTAGGAATGATCACAGGGAAGGAGGACAGGAGAAACTCCTTCATGTACAGCAGAGGAGGGCATTTCAAAGGAAGATGGTTGTAGCAGCAACACCAAGCACAAATCTATATGGTACAGTATGAACTGTACAGTGAAAATGTGTTGTCTGTGACTGTCACACAAGGTGACATAACAATGAGGAGGATGTGAGTGTGAAATAAGCATCCTTACATAAATAATGCAGAGGACATCTATCAGGGATCTGACATACAATTGGGGTAGGGTGCATATTGTGAAACTGTGTGAACTGATATGCCTGAAGGTGAGTGTACTCTCAGCAGAGGTCTCCAGCAAGCTGGCCATAAGTAAAGGATCATGGAAAACATTACAAGAACCAACCACAGTCATGGACAATATCACAATAATACCACCAGTAATCCTATACCGCTGACATAACATATGTGATGTGGACTGATAAGAGATGGGCCTGCACACACATACTTGAGCAACTATTATGATACACCCACACTCTATGAGGGTAAACATGCACACTGTTCTGGCACTGTAATATCTGCAGGAGGTGTTTGGAGGGACTGTTATACCTGTATGCAACAGTATGGTCAATACAGGCTAGTTGCCTTGTGAGCATGGCGTATATATATATATATATATATATATATATATATATATATATATATATATATATATATATATATATAGAACAATCCACAATGTCACGAGTGATATACATGACATTAATGTTGTCAAATGCCTATGTATGTAGTGTGTGCATAAGCAGAACAGGTAGCACACATGCATCTGGTGTAACAACTTGATGGATGTTCCGCAACATCAGACAGTCTTGTATAGTCCACAAAAAGAATACCTAGGTATGGCCAATAAGCTTTGTGATAGTACAGTGTGACAATGGTGGTACACTTTAGTTACACATCACTGGAAGATATGTAAGGAAATTCATGAAGAAGGGTGATTGTACACAGTTACTGATGTGATGAAGGCTGGGGACCATGAAGGTATTATGGCCTCTGATGTGTATGTCCTTCACATATCCAATACTTGTGTTACATTCAAGGGAGTAGTCAGCACTGTAACTACGTTGGTGGATGTATCACTTACCATCTACCCCAGGAGATGCATCATATACTTATTAGTCTGATTATAGGGTGTGATGTCCACATTGTACTTAGGTGGTGTGCTTGTTTTCTGATTCGACAAATCCCTCCATGTTTCTTGTCAATGCAGGTGTTGTCCTGGCTGTGGCAGTGGATTTTGGTATGTGTTGATACTGTCTGTATTATACTAATATCACAGTTGGAGTCACTGATTGCCCACAGTTTGTACTTCTTCAGGCAGCTGTTTGGACACAGCATCTGTGTATGTCATCTGTGATGTCCATCACTTAACTAATGAGCAGGAAAGGGCCTAGGAGACAACCCTGATGTACCAAACTGATCATTGGACCTGACATGTAGGTCACAACACACATTTCAACATAGTGAGATGCCATGTATGTCATACACTCTTCTACCCATTTGGTGATATAGCTGTTTATGGCCATATATAACAGTGTTGACTGAATACTTCAGTGTGGATTTGTGTCAAATGCCTTCAGCTGGTTGAGTTCAACAAGATGATACTGTTGCCATTATGTATGCCCTCAACATCTCTACATGCATGCATTAGGTGCTGTCCCCCCAACTCAGGTGGATCCATGTTGATGTTCACCCTTGTATGGGAACAAAGGTCATGTGGAGGGTGTGTTAAACTGAGTATTCAACAGTATCAGGAAGATGTATGAGCTGAGTCACACCACAGGTGATCTGTGATGTTGTCACAGCCCATTGACTCCATGTGATAGGCCTGGATGAAGGTAAGACAGAGCATACAGCCTGGCATGATCTGGACTAGGGATTTGATACAATCCCTCATGCAAGTATATTTGAGAAAACCTCCAAGCTGGGGATTAATCCTTATGTCAACTGATGGGTAACCAATTGGCTCAATGACAGAACACATCATATGAAAGTTGCTGAATCAACCTATACAATTAGAGCTGCCATCACTGGCAAACCCCAGGGATCTGTCCTTGGCCCTTCACAGTTTGAACTCTATTTCCTGACAGTATATGGCCTTTGGCTTACCAAGTTTGCTGATTCTTGCATATTTTGTGCAATCATTGAGTCCACCAATGGTGATAACATAGTACAGGAGTTGCTAACACACACAACTGAATTTTGACAAAGGCACATAATCTACAAATAAATGCAGAAATGTGTATTAGTAATGTTGTCCATCTGAAAAGTGGAATTCTATGTTAATCCCAGCATTGACAACAGTCCTGCTATGCAGAAATCCAGTAATGCAAGTGCTGAAAACACATGTAGATAGCATTCTAAACTTTGACCACCAAGTGTCCACACATGTATTGAAAGCCTATGTTGTGCACATCATAAGTCACATCATCATATTGAGATCTTAGGATAGTATGACAGCACTGTAGTCAGACCTCATCACAACACTAATAGCATTTAATGCTCACTTTTTCATGTACCTCACCAGACACATGGAGCTCACAAAGCCTACAAATCATGTGATGATGTATATGGATAGATTAAGATCCATGTCACTGTAATCTTTATTGTATAGGATGAGGTGACTTCTGCCTTGACCCCAGGCCAGTCTCTGACCATGCCTTGGTGGGAGTACTGCATATCCAAAAATCTGGTATAGCTGATGACATCAGCAGTGTCTGTTGAGGAGAATATAACAGTGTCCCACATGCTGGTTTAAGTTGCTCTCTGTAATATCAAACAACAGCACACACACACACACACACACACACACACACACACACACACACACACACACACACACACACACACGCACACACACAAACACACACACAGTTGGCGGTAGTGAGAATAAAACCCCTACCTAAGTACATAAACTACAGAACACAGTATTTTATGCAAGTGGCACAGCTCAAGTCTGACTTAGAGTGTCTCAGACAAAACTTTATAACTGATGACATCAACAGTGCCTGTTGAGTAGAATATAACAGTGCCCCACATGCTGGTGTAAAATGCTCTCTGTAATGTCAAGCAACAGCTCACACACATGCACACACACACACACACACACACACACACACACACACACACACACACACACACACACACACACTTGACTGCAGTGAGAATAGAGACACTACCTAAGTACACAGAATACAGAACACAGTACTTTGTGCAAGCAATATGGCACAAATCTGCCTTTTTCAAAACTCATTAGCAGCGCATGTTGGAGAGAAGAAGTTGGGAGGGCTGCATGAAATGAATCTGTAGGCATGTGCAAGTATCAAAATACTGTCAATTGATGGGATTGGAGCAATAACTGCAGGAAACACACTTCTGCTCTTCTGGCTAGACACACACACACACACACACACACACACACACACACACACACACACACACACACACACACACACTTGACTGCAGTGAGAACAGAACCCTTACCAATCTAGTACACAGACTACAGAACACAATACTTTATGCAAGCACCACAGAACAAATCTGATGTTTACATGGCTACAGGTCAACTTATAGTGGATAATATCAGCAGTGCATGTTGGAGAGAAGAAGTTTGGAAGCCTGCATAAAATGGATGTGTAGGCATATGCAAGCATCAAAACATGTCAATCCATGTGATTGCAGTGGTAACTGTAGGATAGATACTTCTGCTCTTCTGGCTAGACACAGAAGCACACACAGTTTATTTTATTTATTTATTTTATTTAGCATTTGTTAACCGGGAAAGTCCAACATGGAATGAAGACAATTTTCAATGGAAGCCCAGGGAGAAATGCTCCAGATGCATATCTTTGTAACATGGGATGAAACTGGAGCACCCAGAGGAAACCCACATGAATGCAGGGAGGACACGCAGACTCCACACAGAAGGCACTCCAGCCGAGAATCAAACTGGAGAACCTCTTGCTGTGAGGCGATAATGCTACCAGTGCACCACTGACTGAACTGAGAAGAGAACCCTTACCTTTCTAAGTACAAAAACTACAGAACACTGTATGTTATGCAAGTGCCATGGCACAAATCTGATTTTTACAAGACTACAGTTGAACTTATACTAGATGACTTCAGCAGGCCATGTGGGAGGCAAAATGTTGGGAGACCCGCATATGCTCATAGCTGCATATGTACATAAGAGGCTAATAGTCTAATGGCCATACAGTCTTTAGAAAACTAGCTGTATAAAAACATGAGTACTCTTATTGAGGATAGTTGAATGTTTGTTATTAGCAGAGTGATTTTGTGATCAGCACCAACTGTCCCTGTCCATGAAGGGTATAGAAGCCACCCAGAGGTGACCTTAAATCATCCAACAAATAGTCAAGGTTGCACTTGAACAGGGTCATTGAGCAGTACTGATTCACACACACAGTGGGAGTCTATTACAGAGGAGTGTGAGTCATTGGGGGATACATCTGTCTCCCCAGCATGTTCAATTGATTTCATAGGCTAGGTTGAGAACCCTGGAACAAGTTTTTCTTGTCCCATCTGATTTGCAGATGTGCAGCATTTCCAGTAGGGAAGGGTCCGAGACTGCTCTGTATGGCAGACATAGGTCACCTCTCAGCAGCCTGCATGACACTGAATGCACTAACAGGTCTTTCAGTCTTTCCATCTATGCCATGTTTGGAGGACCTAGAGTCTCCCAGGCACACCCCTATGTTTTCTCCAATTGCTACAGGTGTCTGTTGAGGTACAGACAGAAGAGAGTATTGTACTCAATTAGTGGTGTGATAAGGGTAGAGTACAGCAGAGGTATAATCAACCTGGTCTAGGATGTGAAGTCAATATGTATGATGTGCGTAATAGAATATGTGTGTGTCACCACTATTGGCACAGAGTGAGGAAAGTGTAGATTGCTATCAACATGTGTCCCCAAGTCTCACAACACTGTGTTTGAGCTTAAAGGCATGCTATGTATATCATAATTAGCAGAGTACTTCATTGCCAAAGGGGATAATGAGCCATTGTATGCTTTAAGGTTCAGTCTGTGAGTTTGGCACCAGTCATTTGTGTGTGGCAGCTCCTTCAGTAGTATGTTACCATCATTGGTAGACTCTACATTAGGGCATCCAATTACCAGTCATCTGCAAAACTGGTAAACAACAGGCCATCTACCATTGCCTGCATTTCAGGGAAGTAGTTTGCAAACAATTGAGGGCCCTGTGGATAAAGTCCATGCTGATTTATTCCTTAGCCTTGCAGATACGTGTTTTTAGGCATATGGAGCAATAGTTGTAGTTCTTCATGTTACCAAATTGATGTGCATTGCATAGCAAACAACATTTGATATTACATGTTGTACTGTGGTTGCTACATGTGCGGAAAAATACTGAGAGACCAGGGTTGCAGTGCCTGCTGAAGTGGCAACAGATGGATGTATAGTAGATATGTAAAACATCATTAGACAGGGCCCTCGGTTTGTAATGCTTACACTTGTAATTTCCTGTCATACACAGGAAATGGAGAGTAAACAGCAGTAATACAGAATAATATAAGCATTTCCATACTGAGGCAAGCAGTGGGATTGTTCGTTGTTTAACAAAGTGTATATGCAGGCATGATACACGTTTGCATGAGCAGTGTACAAAAGCAAGCTGCATTGCTAAAGCCTGACATTTAGTACTGAAACTATGAAATACACCTGCTGCTTACCAGACTCTGTGGAAACACATGTTAATGCATTCATGAGAGATGTCTTTCAGCTTTTCCCGGTTAGGGGTCACCACAGCGGATCACTGTCCGCAGATTGATTGGCAGTGGAGTTTTACAGTGTTGAGTTGCCAGCCCGACACCCAATTTTCACAGAAAGCACATACACACATACACACACACACACACACACACACACACACACACACACACACACACACACACACACACACACCTAATTGCATATCTTTGAAGCTCACTCGACTGCAGGGAAGATATGTAGACACCACACAGAAGGCCTTTCAGATGAGAATTGAACCAAAGAACCTCTTGCTGTGAGGCAACAACGCTAACCACTGCACCACTACAACCATGTGTTAATGCATTGATACATTTTATTTTGGCCCAGATGGTACTGGGTTTGAATACAGGTGCAGCTAATGCTTTAAAATACTTTTCATTACAGAGTGATACTGCAATGACACAAATTGTTTACATGAGATGTGTTGCTGCATTTTTACCCTGTTCACTGTTACTGAGATTTGCATCTTCTCACAAGCATGGAGGCCAAAACTAGAAGGGATTCATTGCTTTTTCTGTTACTTGTGTGTATTGTGTATGATTCTATTTTTTGACCAGATTAAAAGTGTTAAAATGGGATACATAGGGAAGTGGTGAAATGGGGAGCAAGCAGGAGGAAGAACTAAGTCTGACAGTTATTATTGAGTCTCTGGAATACACCTGCTGCTTAACTGTCTCTGTAGCAGCACATGTTAATGCAGTTAATGCAGTGATATGTTCATTTTTGGGGCTAAATGATACTGGGTTTGAATACAACCATATGTAATATTTTGGACTACTTTCACATTACCATTGCTGCCCATTGATGTGTGACGAGCACCATTGTGCAATAATGCATTAATGAAAAGAAATGGGGAAGATAGAACAGTGGTGAAATGGCCACCAAACAGGGGGAAGAACAAAGAGAAAGCTGGCCAGGAATGTGCAGGAAGGAGGTAGGAAAGAACCATAGCTATCCATTTCTTTTACAGTGTAATGTGAAAATATCTGCCAAATATTAACTGAATTTGGATTGTCACCTCCAGAGAGATGGGTGACCACAATACAATCATTATGTATAGCTAACTGGACCAAATCACATGTGTCAAGAAGACATGTTTGTGAAATGGTGAGCTATGTATAGGACTTATTTTTTTGTGGGACAGGTGCCCATTTTTTTTTTGAGAGAGAGAGAGAGAGAGAGAGAGAGAGAGATGAGTATTAGGGAAGGGAAGGGACATAGGAATGTCTGGGTGAGATAATTTTGGTAGGAGAGGAAGCAATTGCAGACAAGACAAGAGACAGGGACAGTGATGGACACAAAAGGTTGAGGTACACCATGACTGGGGCGAGGGTGGAGACATCACAAACTCATGGTTGTCAAGCTGGGTGACAGTGAAAATTGAGTTTACATCCACTGGACTGTCATCACTGTCACCTCATTCTGCCACTGCCTGAAGTGCCTGACATCTACATCTCCTTCTCCTGCTGGTATTATGTAAAATGAGGGAGAGCAGCCTCTCCAGCCAGCATATGCATGCATCAACAGTGTGGTGCACAGCCCTACATACCATTCCTGCTAATTCAGAGAAAGTGATTAAACCACCACCTCTGCCATTGCTCCCAGAGTGTACCACTGGACCAGCCTCTGGGCAGGACTACCTGTGGGGCAAGTAGTGCAGGGGCAGCAGAGGTGGTGTTGTCAGGTTGGCTCCCAGACATGGTGAGTAATGTTGCTGGAGCCAGTGGAGAAGGGTATGTAGATCATGTGGGGCAGGCCTACCCCACTATGTTGTGTAGCATTTAGTGCTGTGGTATATATAGTTGACATGGGCACAATTTGACAACACATAATAAAAGAATAAAATAAAAATAAAATAAAAAAGAGAAGATAAGGGTTGTGGTGAGAGAAAAAAATAGATAACATTAGTACTTTCATATGTAACATATAATGCATTGACACACTTAATTGAATCTATTATCTTAACTTTTACTTTTAAGACTACCAATTCCTAACAGATAACATTTACTTTTAAGGCTACCAGCTCTTAACAGATGCACACTATACTATAGATTGCGACAACTACTCCTTGACATGTGCATATATTGTATATATGCATGTTCTAATTATACAGATTATAGTTCCAGCAGGGCATGTGTGTCACTGTTATAGAGCATTTACTTTAAATCTTTAAATTACACGTAATTGAAGAATTAATAGTATTGTATAGTTGGGAAGTGTGGTCTTTGAACCCAAAGCCTCCTACTAAAGTTTAATATTGTGCTCTTGGTTTGTGCTACAGACTAATGCATGCATACTTGTTTTTACAGTT
This sequence comes from Protopterus annectens, assembly GCF_019279795.1. Lineage (NCBI taxonomy): Eukaryota > Metazoa > Chordata > Ceratodontiformes > Protopteridae > Protopterus > Protopterus annectens. Next base: position 548,840,134 of record NC_056744.1, read on the forward strand.
GAGATATACATGCTCAATTTGATACAATTCTATAAAATACCAAAAAAAGCTATCTTTAACTTTTAATGCTAGATTAACACTACTATTCTGCTGCATATATATCATGTTCTTCCCTCATCCTTGCCAATCTAGCCCCATGGGTTCATACATTGATCACACAGTCCCTGGCTGCTCTGGAAACAACAGAACATAATACCATTATGAGTATCAGTCTTGCCTATGTTCAGGTTTTAAGTCTTACACGTACTTTCTGTAGTTGTTACTTACACAGGTTTGGGATGTCCACGGTCCTAATTTCCCCTGCTGCATCACTCAAAGGTATCCATCTTCCTCCTCTGGGGGTCATTGTAGTGATGCCTACATTGTTCACCCACAAATTACCACATAGTTGGTAATCCATTAAGTACGGAAGAGGTAATCAGGGACCTAGGCACCCAAGTTGACAGTAACCTCTCATTTGACACTCACATTGCCAAGGTGGTTAGGAAGACCTTCTATATTGCCTACCTTATCATGAAGGGATTCACATCTAGATCAAGAGAGGTCATTGTGCCCCTGTACTCTTCTCTTATCAGGCCCATGATTGAGTACAATGCCGCATTTGGGATGTATCTTACCCGACACCTGCAGCAGTTGGAAAGACCCCAAAAGTTCCTCACCAAGAGGATAAAGGGTCTCAAACATATGTCATATGCTGCCCGGCTGAAGAAACTCCAGCTCTATTCAGTCGCATACCGCCTACTCAGAGGTGATCTATGCCTGACGTACAAGGCCATGTCCAATCCAGAAATAATGGACATGCTCCACCTCAGAAAATCCAAATCCATCAGAGACACGAGAGCAAGAGATTTGAACCTCAACACAGAAATAAATAGGATGTACTGGAGGGACAGATTCATAACCCAGAGGCTCCCTACACTCTGGAACAGAATCCCAGTCCATGTTAGGCAGAGCCCCTCACTAACTCTCTTCAAGAAAAATTTTGACGAGTGGATGGGAGATCGTCGGTTTACCCCGGGGGTCATCTCTGTGTCACTACTAGACAGAGGCACAGTAAACTAAACCCTAAATGGGCGTAGTATTCTCATCCCAAGGGGTGGCAAAAGCCACACACACTCTGGCTAGCTTATAAATGCCCTAGGGCAGATAGCCTAGTACGAACCTATGAACCTATGAACCTGTGCAAGGGATTCCGGTGGCACTGGTTACAGCCTGGGCTAAACTATCCCAAGCTTCAGGCTTATACTGTTAGCCAGAATAGTCCACTTGCAAAAGCCTGGCACTATGTTCTTCACTAGAATTCCAATAAAAATCTTGGACTCCTCAAAATACCATTTCTGTGTCCTAAACCTGACACCTTCCCTACAAATATCTGCCATGTCTGTTACGGATCTAGAGCAATGGACAATGATACTTTCCCACCAATTGCAGTTATCTCATTTACTGGGAGTGAGCACACTGTTTAAAAAATGTTGTGCTCTGCTTACCATTGTGCAAACATGGTGCTGTGCAGGGCATATCTCCAAGCACCATGTTTGTGCCGTGGTAAGTGGAGCGCAACAATAGCAAGCAAAGCAAATTCAGGGTTATTGGATGTACAAGCAGCTGTGTATGTGTGTGAAAACAAATGTGAAGACAATGGTGGTCCAGAAAGCAAAAATATATTTACAGGAATATAGTACATGATATATCCACAGTCATGCATTTGAAAATAAATGTGATAATACATAGATAAATGATTACGTAACTACACAATAATAGTGCCTCAGCCCTCATACATATAATTAATAACAGCTACACCATGTCAAGTGTTACAAGTGAGAGTGACTATAATGGGAAGTGGAACAACTTTAAAAGTATATAGAATATGCTGTATTCAAACCCAGGACCATGTGTATAGCACTCCTACACTTACACCTGTTGCCAGAAGAAGGTTGAGAAAACACTTGTCTGTGCTGCAGTTCATTGCTATAAATTGCAATGTCACAACAGAAAAACAAAGGTTACACACCCTGTACTAGAATCCAGGTCTGTCTGTAAGCCAGCCCTAATGTTACACTAGCTGCCCAGGAATAGTTACATATATCTCCTACTTTACTAAACATTCTTAAGGTCTCACTGGTAACCACCATGTAACATTGTTTAGCAGGTTTGTGCAATGCCTAATACTATTAATTGAATGCAATCGGTTTCTGTCTGGGTGCTCTCGGTTTGTGCTAAACAGCACATTGTGCAAACAGTACCCCCTCAAAAAAAAAAAAAAAAAAAAAAAAAGGGAGAAGTACTTGAAATGAGGAAAAGCAGTCTATGACATACACACTAGAAAATGTTAGCACACATGAGATATTTCTACATAGGTCTGGATTAGAATTCTTACTCCAATGCACCTTCAGAAAACAGGATGAGTGCCTTATCCCTTTGCCACACAAAAGCTTTGCAATAAAGAACTTAAATCAATATGCAGTCAACCAACTGCAACAACATCTACACTGACATGAAACCATACAAGTGTTATTTGTACATGAATTAGTTTTGGATGTAGTGCACTTAGTGATCAGACAACCTGTTATGATTATTGCTTGCAAATATGCAGTTCTGCCTTACATTTCTGTGTTTGTTGGCCATGCTTCATTTATGTGAGCAGTAATCTGAGACGTGCAGTGTTTAACTCATTCACTCCAGAGCAGCTCACAGATATTTAATATTATATTAGCGTAAAACGTTTGAATTGAAGATAGTAATAATCATTGCTATATTTGGAGAGAAATGTCTAATCAAACTGTTCAATATTGGAAACTTACTAATTATTCCTGTGTTTTTCTTATATTTCTAATGTCTTATATGGAAGCATTCTTGTAAATATTGTATATTGTTTGGTGTGATTGTTACAGTGTTAGTTAGTAGTTTGTATTTTATAATTTTATATGAAAAGTATGTAACAATAAAGATTCATTATGGGAAAAAAAAAAAAAAAAAAAAAAAAAGAAAATGCTGCCTGCTTACTTTCATCATAGGGACAAAAGTGCAGCCTGAGCTTATTTTCAGATAATCCATTTGTAATACCATACAGAAAACAAATGTTCATAACTCTTTAAACATAAGAGCTAGACTAAAAATGTAAACATGAAAGTTTTTCAGCAGACACTGACCTTTCCAACAGTATATAATGTTGATAGTGTGTATGCAAGTCATTATTAAATATTTGCCAAGGAAAGCTGATATTGTGCATATTTTTTACCTTTTTGGTACAACAAATCACAATATCTTGGTGAATGTACCGTGTAGACTCATACAATTTGTAATTAATTTGTTTGTATGAATGTTAGCTTTAAAATGATACCTTAACATTTTCTGTGTGATGCTCTGTTATGGAGATATTCACAGAAATATGATTAATATTATATTTCACATAATTGATAATGTATAATATCTCATCACCTGTAACAGATAGAGACTACATATCAGGGTACAAGTTGTGTGGCTCAATGTCAGCTTCAAAACAATGCCTCATTTGTGTCATCACCATGCTCCCTTACAAAGATATGGGCATAATAATGAGAAATATTGCAAATGTATAATTTTCATAATCCTACAAGACTAAACAAACTGTGATATCTGTGCATGTGTACAGCATACAGACACAGTTCTTTTACCATGTTGTAAGGAGTAATACTGTTTTCAAAATTATATTACTTGGGACATTGACATGCTTCCTTGCAAAGTTATTTACCAAAATATGTAAAAAAATCATAATTTCCATAAACTCAGTCCTAAACAAACTTTGATATCTGTACTTGTGAACAGCATACAGATGCAGTTCTTTTACCATGTTGTACGTACTGGAACTGTCCTCAAAATGTGGTATTACTTAGCACATTGACATGCTCCCTTGCAAAGTTATTTACCAAAAGATGAAAAAAATTCATAATTTTCATAGCCTTAGTCCTAAACAAACGTTGATATCTGTATATATGTACAGCATACATACACAATTATTTTATCATGCTGTAAGGAGTAACACTGTCTTCAAAATGAGGTATCACTTGGCACAGTTACATGCTCCCTGGCAAAGTTATTTACCAAAATATGAAAAAAAAAACTATTTCCATAACTTAAGTCCTAAATAAAGTGTGATATCTGTGCATGTGTACAGCATGCTGGCACAGTTCTTTTATCATGTTGTAAGGACTAACACTGTCTTCCAAATGAGGTATAATTTGGCACAATTACATGCTCCCTAGCAAACATATTTACTAAAAATATGAAACAAATCATAATTTCCATAATCTAAGTCCTAAATAAAGTGTGATATCTGTACATGTGTACAGAATACTGACATAGTTCTTTTATCATGTTGTAAGGACTAACACTGTCTTCAAAATGAGGTACAATTTGACACAATTACATGCTCCCTAGCAAACGTATTTACTAAAGTATGAAAAAAAATCATAATTTCCATAACCGAAGTGCTAAAAATATATCTGTACAGTTCTGTTGCATACAGACACAGTTCTTTTTCCATGCTGTAACTACTAATACTGCCTTCAAAATGAGGTATTACTTACCCTGATGACATGTTCCCTGATAAAGTTATTTAGCAAAATATGAAAAAATATCATAATTCTCATAACCATGGTCCCAAACAAACTGTGATATCTGGACATGTGTATGGCTTACAGATACAGTTCTTTTTATATCACACAAGTACTCATATTGTCTTGAGACTGAGCTTCTACTTAGCATGCTGACATGTTCCCTGACAAAGTTATTCACCAAATATGAAACAATATCATAATTCATAACCGAAGTCCTAAACATAATGTGTTATCTGTACATTTGTCCAGCATACAGACACAGTTCTTTTTCCATCCTATAACTATTAATACTGCCTTCAAAATGAGGTATTACTTACCCTGATGACATGTTCCCTGACAAAGGTATTTAGCACAATAGGAAAAGAAATCATAAGTCTCATAACCATAATTGTAACCAAAGTGTGATATGTGTGCAGGATGGTTTTTGACATATTCTCTTGTACGTGATTCTCTTCTCAAACGGTTGTTCTTATTCAGCATGTTCACTATCTCCCTACCACAGTTATTTGCCATACTAAGAAAAATATAATTTACATAACACAATTCATAATCATATGGTTAACTGTACCTGTGCACAGCATACAGATGGTTCTTTGACAATATGAAACTGAAGTGTTACTCAGCGTTCCCTAGCAGTTCTTTTCCTGTGTCATCAGTAGTGACAACAGTGTTCATAAAATATAACAATAGAATTTCTTACCATACTGGTCCTATTTGGTCATGGCTGTTGTCCATTCATTTTCACTAGCTGCATGTTACCAATATATCGTACATAGCTGTCATCACGCCATTGTGGAGGGCAGGCAAGAACAATGCAATGCCATTCTCAGTTAGGTGAACGCCATCACTTCTGTAAAGGTGAACATCTTCTGTGGTGATGCTGTCATGGCAGATTGTTGATCCATCAACTCTGTGCATCAAGCCATGCATGAACCCATTCTGTAATTGTCTGGCCTTGTGTGCTGTCTGACTTTTCTGTTTTCCATATCTGGCAAGGAATTATGTCATATCAGTGATATATTGTCCGTTTGGATAGCAATTATGCCTAGAGGAAGGAGTTCTGAAAGGCTTGCAACTGTAAAAAGGCTGTTCTCTACTCCAAGACATTTGTATGCATATCAGTCACTTCTGGGAACCATATAAACACAATGAGGACTTTACTGTGTATCAAACAAATTGTACAAATGATAGAAAGAGACTGGTGGGGGATGGCTTGAAATGACTCCACGTAGACAAAAACCCAAATCTGGCTTGTACATTCATCAATGTGATAATGACCTCTACTCAACAGTGACAGCTGCTGAGAGTTTTAACTGAAAAGTGATAATGACTCAGTGCTATAGTGTGATAATGAGCTGCATGTCATCACTTGAAAGTAATGCATGCTCAGACACAGGTTATTATTTCTGCACATAACCTTTCGAGTAGGTATTCATTATAATTCAGTAGAAATAGTATAGCATTACAATTCAGTAGAAATAGTATAACATTTAGATATTACTGAACCCTTACTCCTCCCACCTAATTTCCACACATGGCTGACAAAGCCAGTAGAAATGCCCAAAATATATGGTAGCTGCATGCTGGTAGTAGTCAGCAAGTAATAACATTTACCTCACTCAGGCAACTACTACATATAAGCAGAAATACACAAATGCAAGCAGAAATGGCATTGATTAGGCATTCATTATATTCCTGGTGCAGGTGTTATGTAAGAGGGAGTCATTACCACCTGTTAGGAGAAGACCAGAGTAATTCACTAAATGCAGTATAACCCTTATATATTACTGAGCCCTTCCTTGCACCTAAATTCCACAGTACCTTGTTACACCTACAGTTAAGGTCAAGGTTCCAGCATTATTCAGAAGCAAGAAAGACCAAAGCAGAATATACATGCAAAACATTTGGATATATTTCTCAGCACTGTTCCTGTTATCCAGCATTCCAACATTTCTAAAGAGTTAAGTATTAGCAGTGTTCCTGAAGATAGTATGTGGATACTGTTAGCAGTTAAGCAATCTAGCATGGGCAAAATTCATTCATATAAGTACACAAACACTTGGCCAATAAAGGAGAGACTGTCACCTGTTCATCACAAGTGAGTCCTTCCAGTCACATTACATGTGCTCCAAGATAAAAGTTAAATCAAGGGACCCCTACAATAAAATGTTGCAGTATGCACAAGCACCAACATGAAGCATTTCCATGAATGACCCTTCTGTAACAGTTCCTAGTATGTGCATGCACCAAAATGAGACATTCACCCAAGTGCACCCTAAAAAAATGTTGCAGTATGCACAAGCACCAGAATGAAATATTTCCCCAAACAACCCTTCAGTAACGGTTCTTGGTAAGGACATGCCCCAAAAATTAAGCATTCACCCAAGGGACCCCTACAATAAAATGTTGCCGTATGTACAAGCAGCAGTGAAATATTTCCCCAAATTACCCTCTATTATTCTTTTGGTAAGGCACATAACTGGTGATGATGATGCAGAGGTACATACCTACCACCCTTAAAAACACCAAATGACAAACAATGAGTGATGCTGCAGAGGAACATACCTACCAGCCATGAACACACCTAACTATACACAACAACTGACAAGGGGGGGGGGCACAGAAAGGGCAAATGTAAAGAGAAAAAGCAAGGTAAGGACCACCACTCCACTAATATGCCAAGGACAGGCATGGGGCTTCAGCTCGTGGGCATCTGAATTGTCCCATACGTGTGCTGGCTGCCCACTATATATATATATATATATATATATATATATATATATATATATGTATGTATATATATATATATATATGCATATATATATATATATATATATATATATATATATATATATATATATATCAAGAAAAAATCAGGGGGTTCAGAGGGTAGGTAGCTGACGAAGAATGAAAAAAAAAATGGACAACAGAGATGGAACATTATGGTTAGTACATACCTTCTTTATCTGATGTTGGGTGAGTATTCCTGAAAAAGTAGTGATATTATTCTATCAGAGTCTGACCTAACACACCTGACTTATTATTACCTTATTACATATGTAATGTAAATGTAAGAAAGCAAAATGCAACACAAGATCAGTTTTATCCTGCTCTCCCATACGCCAGTCTTTACAGAACTCCAGTTTTAACTAGGTTTAATTTAGATCCTCTTCTAAGTAATTGTCTGAAGAATAAATCCCATCAACACTGGCACATAACTATTTAAAAGTAACATTAGTAGCCCTTGTGGACTGGAGTGGGCATGCCTGTATATCAAGGTCACAGCCCACATTGCTGCAGGGGGGTGCGGTTAGGCTGCAGCTGTAAAAATGCCCTAATGTTTGCTAGGATGATGACTCTGTGATTATCCTTCACTTCAATGGGAATGAATGGGTTAGGAATAGCTCTCTCCCCATAAAGGACAAATGAGCCAATAGATTGCTGAGAAATGATGGTTGACTGGCAGCAAGTGCAAAAACATACAATTTAAAAAAGAAACATGACTTTTTTGAAATAACTATTGAAATTACTCTAATTTAACATATCACATTTTCTTTAACAAATTCCACAACACATCTATATCTACCTAAAATATACCTGAATACAATACGCAATGCCTCCATACTCTTTGTTTTCTTAATTATACCTGTATTATCCCAAACTGATACATATCTTGATATACACCCTGATGACCTATACTATAGTCTGATGAAGTGAACACTGATTAAAGTGAAAGTTATTAACCTCAGAATGCCGTAATAACAACAGCACAGAAGTAAGCATGTTTAGAAGAGAAACAAATTTGAAAACTGCAGACATAAATATGAAAGCCTTTAATGACACTATTTTAATAGTATAAATATTAAATCTAGCATTCAGTCAGGAAGATGTTTGCTGACTTCTCCTACTTTTCATTAAACATCTAACAATTTGTGTTTTGACCACCTATATGTTGATATGAAATGCTAAGTAAATCGTCCTGCTCCCCATGTCAGATTTATCAGTTTATTTGTGCTATTTGTGAACATGATCCTCAATTCTACAGGGCTGCTTCATAGTAATATCTGTGTTTCATGGTCTTAGCAGTTCATAAACCTTCCTAGACCCCTTCACTACTCAATGGTGTAAGAACATACTCAACTGTGTATCTGGAAGAGTCAAGGTACACAGCTGGATCCATAGTGTTGTCTATGATTCATAATATTAGAGTAAATGACTTAGAACAAACCAGTGTTCATCACTCATTCTGAGTAGCTTATAAATGCCATCAGTATGTCAGGTTTTCCATGATGCCACACTGAATTAGTGAGCTCTTAGCAGGGACTAAGGTTATGGTAATATTTGGTAGGCTGCTTAATGAACTGTTCACATCCGCCAACTGATGCCAAAATTAGAGTCAAGACAGACATGCAAGTCACAAAGTTGGAGTTACGATTCGCAGTTGACAGGTGGCTTTGCTGATATGTTGGTATATTTGACATGTTTCTGAATCATCTCTGACTTTAGACTTTGGAGACTTTCACTGGTCTCATAGTCACTTTAAGGAGTTCTAAAGCCTATGAGGTACAGTAGACTAATGCAGAGATGACAACAGACTTTGATAATCCTGTACCTGCAATGGGGATAGAACGACTTCCTGTTTGGTGAGAGGAGTAATGCTTTCCAAGTGATAAGTACCTTGAAGGTTCTAGGTGTCAAAACTCTATTGGATCCATTTCCCCAAGAATCAGATGCAGCACCATTTTGGCAAACATTCAGCTCCTAAAAAAGCTTCACTGATTTCACTCACACAGTGAACATACATAGCACTTAGCACTGTGCCTACGTCTGCGGTAGCAACAGATCCCTCATTACAGCTGTGTGATTATGTACCGAGCTCTGAAATCTTGTCTAATGATAGTAAAATGTTTAACAACAGTTAGGCATTATGGTGGTGCACAGACCTGCAGGAGATATGTATATGCATTCACACACACATAGATTCAGCATTTCACTCTTCATTCTCTCCTGTAGCTTCCAGTTTCATAATTAAAAGCACTTTGTAAAAGCATTGCAAAGTGAAGTTGAAATCATTGGCTACTGAAAAAAAAAATCAAGCCAACCTGCAGATAAAACAATTCTGAAACCAGCGGACCGGATGGAATAGTTCACTGATTCACAGACCACTTCTAAGAGCAGATCAATGCAGGAAATGGAGGGATCCAGCAGCAACACAGGTAAAGTCTTCAATTGCTAGGCACAAAATGGAATATTAGCTGCTGGACCCCTCTATCTATTCTAAAATAACAATGGCGACATGTCTGTCGTGTGGAGGCGTTATGCAAGTGGTGACTAGGATTTCACTAATCTGATTGGCTGCCACCACTTGCTTCAAGGAATCCAGGCAGAAGGGGCTTAGTGTGAAAAAGCCGATTTATTCAAAAATTTGAAATGTAAACATACTGTTACTGTAATGTGAAAGTTAAGTTGAGAAGGTGACTGGCAAAGTTCAGTTACTTTTTCTACTTAGTTTCATGACATGGGGCTGAAATAGGACCGGGAAGTACATTGCACCTGTGAAAGGCACTCAGGGGTAACATCATAAAATTCTACATGTCTCATAGCGCGCTCAGATGTAAGCGCAGATATGCTATGAGATGGTAGTCAGGGTTAATGAGTTAAGCCACTGTATGTCATTGGCCTTAAAATGTGAGAGAACATTAAGTGGAAATAATATCATATGCAGTTGCCACCAAATGAAGGGCAAGATGGATGTTAAGGATCACAACCTGTGACTTCTGTGCTGCTTGCTTACATTTCCAACCTTACATCTAACACTTTGCAGATCTAATTTGACACACCCAGTGGAAGTAAGTTAGCCTGCAGTTCTGTTGCGTTTTTCTTCTCCCAACTACTAATAATTCACATGTGCAATCCATTATAAACAAACACTGACTGACTGCCTGCACTATGTTTACATCTCCTACATGGATCAACGTTTTTGAGAATCAGCAATGACAATGAATTTACACCTCAACTGCATATTCACCATGCTAACAGCCCTGAGTCTACACCATATAAAAATGCAACCATATAGCTAAGCAAACTGATGGTGACGAGAGTTAGTATACGTTTGGAAGACTGCAAAAAAAAAATTTTCTTCAGGATATATCTGTACAGAGAAGTATTGAACTTCAGAAGGCATGCTTCCATTTTGTCACCTACATACTGCATATGCTGGAATGTATTTATGAAAAATATGAAGCAAAGGCTTTTAGAGTTTTATCTGTATGCATTAGTTAGACATGTACCAATGGCATGGGCATGTTTCAAAAGTCATTTCAGAGGTATACATGATTGGCATTACATGAAAATGGAATGCTGTGTGATAAATAAATAAATACATTGCCTTTTTATATTTTGAATACTGTGATTTGTTTTCTTTACCTTGTGCTCTACTTGTAGTCTGCTTTTAACTGCATATTAAAACTTCAAAAGAGACCACAGCTCTGTCTCTTGTGAGTCAGGCAGAAATTAAAACTGATCAATTAAGGACTCATACATAATAAAGAAGAGATCACTTAAGGTTAATCATTCGTGAACTGAGGGGGTGGAGCTAGTAATTAAACCTTCTATTTAAGGGGTAAAATAAAACATTTCAGAGCTTTACTAAGAAAGGCTCACCCAGACTCTACTACACTTTGCTGTGAAGGAAAGGTTAGTTTGCTTTTTATTTGTTGTATTTTGTATTACATTATTGCCTTTTTATATTTTGAATACTGTGATTTGTTTTCTTTACCTTGTGTTCTACTTGTAATCTGCTTTTAACTGCATATTAAAACTTCAAAAGAGACCACAGCTTTGTCTCTTGTGAGTCAGGCAGAATTTTTTTTCCCACCCGCCCACCCTGTTACTATTCTGTTCCTAAATACCATTGTCTTTCTAGTTGCCTGCTTCTTATGTTAATTTGAGCGTATATCTGCTTTCACTGGCTTGTGTGAGTAAGCACAAAATTATCATTTTGTGAAATCACTCCCCTTCAACTATTTAAATTTATTGGCCATCCTACTGTATTCCATAGTACCAGAATACAAAAGTGACCACCCCCTTTCAATCTATCTTGCTGTTTTAAAAATAGGGACTCCCAACTAAATCTTAACTTTTTAGACAGGTAAAACTTAAGTTACCTACTTTCACATCTAACTTCTCTAGTGCACACTGCAGTGTTTAGGATAAACATTTTTTTTCATCTTATCTTTAAGCATCCCTGTGACTAGCACTTGCTCTAATACCTGTTGGAAAGCACTAGGATGCCTTAAACTGATACAAGCACTCAACTCTCCTTGTTAATAAGGAGAAATTAATCATAGGCACTAATCAGCCTATAATTGCAAAGTAGCTTGCTAAGGTAAGGGAAGGGAAAACAGCTCCTGTACTTTACAAAAAAAGCACCAAAGCAGGCATGTCCAAGGGTCAACTTCTGGTGATTTCTCCTGTCCAGCTGGTGAATCTGGGCATACTGGAGCAATGCAGCAATTGGCTCATGTACACAGACAGCCCTCTCCTCCAACTACACAACACTACAACCTGTGAGCGATGCACCTATATAGCCAAACTGGATGCAAAGCTCTCTCCACCCAAGAATGTGCTAGACAGTTAAGAGGAGAAGGTTAACACCCACACTACACCTCAAGCAACACATAGCCCTTCTAAACCAACACTACCAACACCCACACATAGCAACACTAAATCTACATATGCAGAGGCCCTTAACTGTAACCTGCCCAAGCAACAAGGACCTCTGAAGCAGAAACGCAAACAAACACCAATCACAACCAAAGTGTCACATAGCTCACAACACCAGTGTGCCACCCAGCAACAGCCCATAAGGCAAGACAATGTACATAACTCTTTAGTCATAGGTGACTCTATAGTCAGGCACACTGATGTCCCACTCACCAGGCTGAACAAGGAGAAATTACAGTGAGCTTCCTGTCGGGTGCCAGGATCCGCCACATAACACATGCACTCAAGTCACTCCACAACAAGTACAAATATGACTCTGTCATTGTCCATGTTGGAGTGAATGACTTGAGATGTACCTCCCTGGACTACATGAAAAGAGACATGAAAGAGCTCTCAGATCATGTGGCCCAGGCAGGTATGACCCTAGCCCTGAGTAGCATCCTGCCTTCACCCAGAATGATACCACAATATAAGGACAAAATGATTGACTTCAACAATTGGCTAAGCTTCTGGTGTCATTCAAAGGGGATCCAGTATTTGTCTGCCTGGGATGGCATGATCGACAGACCATTATGCTTTGCCAGAGATGGTCTACACCTGTCGCCCCTGGGATTCAGGTTACTGGCTAAGGCTCTTGCCACCCCTATAGTGCAATTTTTAGGCAACGTTCAAAGGACAAAACCACCACCGTAACAGGTACAAGCATGCAAAATCTGAAGGTAATGCTACTGAATGCTAGAAGTCCAAACCTCAAAAAGCACTCTCTCGAGGCACTCCTAAAAATGGAGAACATTGATATCTGTGCAGTAACTGAGACCTGGTTCAAGGCTCCAGAGAGCACACCTGCAATACCAGGCTACACCTCTTACCACACTTTTCGGCCAACAAACCAGGATCAAAACACTAAAGATGGTGGAGTGCCCATATTCACCAAGGATATTCACACCACCAGCCGAGTTGCCCAACACAATGTGTCTGAAATTCTCCAGGTGCAACTAACACTAGGTAAGACTGCAATCCAAATTGTAACTTGCTACAGATCCCCCACCATGCCCCCAAGATTCTCACTACACCTTTCTAAACATACTGGAAAATATTAAGATACAACCAAATACCCTAATACTGGGTGACTTCAACTACCCTGCCATTAACTGGGAAAACTACTCCTACTACACCTTTGCCCAACGGTTCTTGGAATTCATAAAGTCCAACTCCCTGGATCAACTAATCCATTGTCCCACCAGGGGCTCCAATATCCTAGACCTGGTCATTACCAACATGGGAAATCAATGCTCCACACCTATGGTCACTCCCTTGTTAGTCAGGTCAGACCATAAGCTAATCACCTTTAACATCCACATCCCGCCCCCACCCCCCAGTAAGGAAACCTTCATAAAAAATCTTCTCCAAAGCCAACTTCATGCTACTCAAGTCAGAAGTGACAAACTTCATAGTACCCATGCAGACGGGAACTGAAAGTTCAACTGCTGAGTCCTACACTAAGGCACTGTACGAGCACATCCACTCATGCATGAACCGTGCCATCACAAATAGAACCAAAATGTTCTCCTTTAAAAAAATGAAGCCAATATGGTGGTCGCCTGCCATAAACAAACTTTACAACAAAAGAAAGAAACTGTTGCAGAAAGTAGGAAAATCCCAGGATGCAAAAAAATTCCCTTACAAGCCTCAGTAAGAAGATGAGATCCCTCATAAAATCCTCCAAAGCTAATTACGAAAATAAAATTGCCAAAGATTCGAAAGACAACCACAAGGCATTCTATACCTATGTCAAGAATCTAAATGGCAATGCTCAGATCTGCTCTGAACTACAAAAGAATGGCATTAAATATACTGATCCCAAGGATATTGCCGATATCCTGGCAGATCAATTCAGTGCCAACTTCACCCCCCTCTCACCCCTTAAATGGCCCATCTCAATACTGGAAGACTGCCAAATTCTAGTAATAGCAACACAGGTAAAAAATGCACTCTCCAAAGCTAAGAATACAGCATCCATGGGACCAGATGGCATACCGGGTGGTGTACTACATGAACTATAAAATGAACTGGCACCTCACATAAGTGTCATGTTTAATCATATGCTCACCTCAGGCTTCGTGCCCACTGAGTGGCGCACAGCTACAGTTATCCCACTCTACAAGGAGGGATCCTCCTTGGATCCTGGGAACTACCACCCCATCAGTCTGACGAGCCTGATCTGCAAGGCCATGGAACGTATTTTCATGGAACGTATAAACAAAGACATTGGCCACCTACAAACATGGGACCCCACCCAGTTTGGGTTCATGGAAGGCCAATCTTGTCTCCTGAACCTGATTGACTTCTTTGAATCAGTCTCCAGAGCCGTGGACGAGGGTAAGCCGATCCACACAGCCTATCTGGACCTCGCCAAGGCCTTTGACACCATCCCCCACTCTGGAATCATAGATAAACTTACTAAGCTGAGCATTAATCCCTACATCACTCGATGGGTTGCCAACTGGCTTACTGACAGAACCCACACTGTAAAAGTAGCTAACTCCAAATCCAGCTCCAGACAAGTGACAAGTGGAGTAGTTCAGGGTTCAGTCCTGGGACCACTCTTGTTTGGCATCTACTTCTCTAAAGTACAGGCCAATACTAAGGGACTCTGGCTAACAAAGTTCACAGATAACTGCAAACTGGGAGCCATTATTGAATCTCCAAATGATGTGGATACTCTACAAAAG
Organism: Protopterus annectens; assembly: GCF_019279795.1. Taxonomy (NCBI): domain Eukaryota; kingdom Metazoa; phylum Chordata; order Ceratodontiformes; family Protopteridae; genus Protopterus; species Protopterus annectens. Next base: position 548,855,186 of record NC_056744.1, read on the forward strand.
GGCCTTACAGAAACAGATGCTTGGTGCCAGAGCCATGGGCTCAAGCTCAATGCCAAAAAATGTGTAATTATCACCTTTGGGAAAAAAAACATGTACCCGTGAATTACCACATAGGTGGCAGTACACTAAACACCGAAAGTGTGATAAGAGCATATCAAAACAATCCTGTCTTAGTTTGTGATCTGTTGTGGAGTTGACTGGTAAGATAAGTTTTATTTGAATATATATTGCATTTGTTATCACTATTTTTAACTGTTTGTAGGTAGGAAGAGACTGCTTATTAACAAGCTTTACTTTGATTTATATTCTGTTGTTTTACCTTTAGTTTCACTTTTGGTTGTGATAAAGGGATAGGTTTTGTACAGGCAAGCTCTAGCCACCACAAGGGGCTTAGACAGCTATAAATTTACACAGACTGCAGAGAGGAAAATTCTGAGCATATCAAAACAATCCCGTCTTGGTTTGTGATTTGTTGTGGAGTTGACTGGTAAGAGAAGTTTTATTTATTTTTACTGTTAAAAGGAGGTGCGACTGCGAGCTATAGTGAGCAGAAGCTTTGCGTGCAACGTAAAGAAATTACAATTTCTGTCTGGCTGGTAGAACTTGTATGGTCAGAACAACTTTATCGTATTTTATTATTTAGTTGTATATTGCTGGTATAATTTTTGTCATAGAAGTTGATTTAGTTCCTTTGAATTCTTTGCTACTCTGTGTAATTTTTTTCCTTTGCAATATTTTATTCAATTAAAGCTGAATATGGATTCCTTAAATGAGTATGCAATTAATGATTTGCTAATGCACAAATATCTTGTACAGTGTAATAAATGCTATGCATATTTAAAGGTAACAGCTGATAACACTGGTGATCTTTGTTCCTCATGTCAAAAGTTGGATGATTTGCTTACCATTGTTAGAAGCAAATCTCGACTTAATGATGATGATTGCACTTTTGCAATTGGTATGGCCTGGAGAACTGTTGTGTCATATATTAATGACTGGACTGATGAACTAAATAATGTTAGGCATAGAGCAAATAGAACATATTTAGGAAATGATGCATCTATTTTCTGCTAAGAGCATTCAACTCTTATGAAAGATGATGAGGCCCCTGAGAACTATGGAATTGTGGATGCAAGTATTCAGCGATCTGAGGAACCAGTTTGTTTAGAAGGAAACAAAAAAAGAAAGAAAGGAAGAAGTTCTCAACAAATAACAAGGAACAAAAAGAAACTGACTAATGACTGTAAAGGAAAGAGAATACGTAGTAAAAAGGACACTGCTTTGATGTGTAACATACTGGTGACAGTGAATGAAGATATCTGTCTATCAGAAAACCCTCAGTCTACAGAAAAAGGCTTCACCTTTCCATTGGAAAAGGTAGAAAAAAGAGGCAAGGGGCAGGTGAAAAGGAAAAAAAATCAAAACTGAATGTGGAAGGATTGAAGAACATTACTGTAAGAAAAAAGAAGAGAAAGACAGATGCTGACTATTTGGTTCAGGTTGTGGATTTACAGTGCCAGCTGGATTCGAATTTAATACGCAATGAAAACAGTGGAATTAATAAGACTAATGGTGATGAAGATCTATCCTTCGTAACAATTGGTAGAGCAGATATTACTGTATTAGAAGCTGAAGATTCTTCAGAGATGATCAGCAAAGGTATTCTTGTAATTGGAGAGTCAGTTATTAGAGGAAATTATACTTATATTTGCAAAGTATAATATACTCTATAAAATATACTCTATAAAATATAATGAACATCAAATAGTGTTATGCTTGCCAGGAGTAAAAATAGAAGACATGAAACAAGCCTTGGAACGCCTTAATGTAAGGAAGTATGGATCTATTTTATTCATATTGGTACAAAGGATGTCACTCACAAGTATTCTCTGACTGTTAGTAGGGAACTGACAGCCCTCCTAGATAGTATAGCTTGTACTGGTATTAGGACAAATCACCTATAGAAAGGATAGTCAGGTCACTGTGAATGAAAAGATTTTTTTGGATAAACACCTACATGGAAAAATGTCCTGTTTAAAAAATGGAAATGTATAAAGTATTCAAGCCTTCTTATGTGCACACGTGTTCAGACAGGATGGTGTGTATTTGTCTAGATCAGGGAAGAGAATTTTTGCAGCAGATATCTTGCAATATTTGACAAACACTAGCCAGGATTTTTGCCACTTCAAAAATGTAACAGTTCACAGATGGCAACATTTGATGCATCTCTGATGGTTGTTAATGCTAGGAGCATTAATAATAAAGTGTTTTTATTAGAAAATTTGCTACATTCCCACAAGATGTATGTTGTTATAGTTTGTGAAACATAGTTAAAGAACAATGTCTGGAAACCAGTTCTGTCAGGGTATAAATGTTTTTACTGTAACAGACATTCTAACAAAAAATCAGGTGGAGGTGTTATGATAGGCATTAAAGAAAGCTATGAGACTTGTGATTATTACATGTTCAATGATAATACCAATACTATAGACTGTGTAACTGTGACAATAAAGACAACCCTGGAACACATAACAATTGTTGGAGTGTACAGACCACCAAAGTCAAGTACAGATGACCTAGAGGAATTCATACATTTCTTAAACCAGGAGGGAAGAATAATATTAGCTGGGTTCTTAAACTTACCAGAAACAGACTGGAATAATATTGATTCAACAATGTTAGTAAAGAAATTATTCACAGAGTATATTCAGGAACAGCATATGCTTCAGACTGTAAAAAAAACTACCAGGGGACGGAATATACTAGATATTGTTTGTGTTCCTAAAGAAATTACTGTAATATCAAGTCAAGTTTACCCCCATTGATGTGCAGTGATCATGGGGTCATAAAGGTTAATTTGCTGCTAGATAATTCTACCAAACTGAAATCTAAGCCAATGCACAGAAGGTTAATTACAGATTATAGGGAAGCAAAAAAGTTGCTATTTAAAACTAACTGGAGTGAGGTGTTCAGTGAAAAAACTGCAGATGGAATGTGGAAAGTTTTGAAAGAGAAATTGAGTGCAAAAAATGAAAAAAATGTTTAACATCAGGATCTAGGCACGTAACAACAGGCGGTATATTTCCCTAAGAACACGATACCTGATTAAGGTGAGAGACAAAAAATATAAGAAATGGAAGAGAGGTCGAACTACAACTTTGAAAACTGAAATAAACGAGCTGGACAAACAGATTAAGCATAGTGTTAGACAAGATCAAGAAAAATTTGAAGAAAATTTATATAAAGATATTGAGCATAATAGGAAACCTTTTTATAGTTACATTAGATGTGGAAAGAGTAAAGATACACAAATTGATAAACTGTGTGCAGATTCTAAAATTTATTCTCAGACACAACAGATTATAGATATATTTACAAAATGTTATGCAAAACAGTTTGGCTCCACAAAAGGGGTGGTAAGTTGTCCTAGTGACAGCCAGGTAACCCCAGATACTGGAATCAAATTAGATTATATTGAAAAAGAACTGTGCAAACTGGATCCAAACAAAGCGCGGGAGGAGACGGAATAAGTAACAATGATCTGAGAACACTTAAGTAAGAACTTACACTGCCATTACATCTATTATTCACTAGGTCATATAAATATGGGGAGATTCCTCAAGATTGGAGACATGCACTTATTAAACCTGTCTTTAAGGGAAAGGGAAGTAGGACAAACCCAGAATCATATAGACCCTTAAGTCTACTTTCATGTTGTGGAAAAATAATGGAGAAGGTAATAGCTAATATTCCAAAAGTCTAATATTCTAGTTGTCTACTGATGTACTATGTTCTTCATCTGTAAATATGTTTGTAATTAATTGCTATGTTAAATTGTTAATCGCTATGTAATCCAATGTAACTACTGTCTGTTTATTTTAACTGTGGAGCTTTTCTCCCCAGGCCTCCGCTGAAAATGGACCTATGTCCAGTCAGACACTCCCGGTCAACAAATGTAAATAAATAAATAAATAAGGTTATACTGTATATGTTATTGTCAGAGCTGGATAGGTTGGGACTTAAAACCATATATCAGCATGCATATGTTGAAAATAGATATATTACCACTTGTAACATGATGTTCTATAACAGTATAATAACAGCTATGAATGAAAAATTGTGCTGTGATGTGATTTATATAGATTTAACTTCAGCATTTGATAGGGTCATGAATAAAACACTGACCAATAAATTAGTACAACTGGGTATTGATGTACTGTTGATAAGATGGATAGCTGCATGGTTTACAAATAGGACATGGCAATTATCACACACCAAATGGACAGGTGAAATACTTGGTTGCAGTCAAGGTGTCCCATAGGGCTCTGAACTAGGCCCTTACTTGTTTAGATTGTATATTTCAGACCTTACTTTTTTATCTGAGGTGTTCTACAGTCTATATGCTGATGACCTGAAACTGGGTAAACTGATTACAAGTGTTACAGATAAATTGACCATTTGGACACAGGAGAATAATAGAAATAAAATAACAAAGTAATCCAAAACCGGTGACACTGTTTATTCCAAATATTGTAAAATCACACTAAGCGCTTTCACCCAACTATTCCATGGGTTTCTTCAGAGTAAATAATACACCATCAACATTTCCTTTAAATACGCATAAAATCAACTTGTGTCCAATCACATAGCCACATCAATTACTATACAATTTAACAATCAATAAATACTTAAAATCATTTGATTAAACAATACAACGCCTCAAATAAATTTCTTCCAAAATTCATTTAAACCTATATAAATTCTTACTTTACATCATGTGTATATTTTAATAACTTATTTACATCGTAAAACCTAATGTGCCTTTTGATGTAACCTTGTTTAAACCATAAATAAACCTTTTGTATGTTTAAAAAGTTCATATACAATAAAAAATATAAAATACAAAAGTTACATAAAAAATAAAAATATATATAAATATAGTATAAATAATTAATAATAATAACTATAAAATGTTCCCTTCATGTAATTTAATATAACTATAACCTACCCCTTTAAATACAATATGATTTATATTTCAATATACTAGAAATGGAAATGTGTTCGTTGATACCTGGCATATTACTTGCATCTAGTCTAAGTTGCCACAAACATTCCTTCATTTCTAATAAATTATTTACATCCCCTTCATTATTGATGTTATCTGGGATTCTATCAACTACAAAAAATATAAATCTTTTAAAATCCTGGCATTTTGTACTGTGTATATATAAGGAACTAGTTACCTTCTTATTTTTAATGTCCCTAGTATGCTCCATAATACGCTCTCTTAACTTCCTGATGGTTTTGCCTATATAAAATGCTGGACATGATAAACAGGTCGCTAAATATACCACCATCTTTGTATTAAAATTAACATGTCCAGGACATCTAATAGATCTATTAAAATTTTGTATCATACTGTTACTTTCAAAATATTCCTTTAAATTTCTTCCCCTACTGTATGTTATATTAGGACCTTTACCCAAAATGTTCATAATATCTAACTTGTTGTTAAATATTTTTTTCCCATATTTCCTTTATTGCAATAAAAATTGCCCCTGTGTTTTCATTAAATGGTAATATTATCCGCAGTGCTTATTAACTGAAATGAAGAAAGAAGTGATGACTAAAAGGAATCAGAATTTTAAACCAATTTTGAGGTTTGGGATTAAAATGGATGCGGATAGGAAAAAGAACAGGACAGAAGCATTAATATTACCATTCAATGAAAACACAGGGGCAATTTTTAGTGCAATAAAGGAAATATGGGAAAAAATATTTAACAACAAGTTAGATATTATGAACATTTTGGGTAAAGGTCCTAATATAACAGACAGTAGGGAAAGAAATTTAAAGGAATATTTTGAAAGTAACAGCATTAATCAACCCTATAGGAATTCAAAAATGAAAAAAGTGTGGGTTATGCAGAACTTGTAGGTTTATTAATGACGGTCTCTATGTTATGATACAAATTTTAATAGATCTATTAGATGTCCTGGACATGTTAATTGTAATACAAAGATGGTGGTATATTTAGCGACCTGTTTATCATGTCCAGCATTTTATATAGGCAAAACCATCAGGAAGTTAAGAGAGCGTATTATGGAGCATACTAGGGACATTAAAAATAAGAAGGTAACTAGTTCCTTATATATACACAGTACAAAATGCCAGGATTTTAAAAGATTTATATTTTTTGTAGTTGATAGAATCCCAGATAACATCAATAATGAAGGGGATGTAAATAATTTATTAGAAATGAAGGAATGTTTGCGGCAACTTAGACTAGATGCAAGTAATATGCCAGGTATCAACGAACACATTTCCATTTCTAGTATATTGAAATATAAATCATATTGTATTTAAAGGGGTAGGTTATAGTTATATTAAATTACATGAAGGGAACATTTTATAGTTATTATTATTAATTATTTATACTATATTTATATTTATTTTTATATTTTATGTAACTTTTGTATTTTATATTTTTTATTGTATATGAACTTTTTAAACATACGAAAGGTTTATTTATGGTTTAAACAAGGTTACATCAAAAGGCACATTAGGTTTTACGATGTAAATAAGTTATTAAAATATACACATGATGTAAAGTAAGAATTTATATAGGTTTAAATGAATTTTGGAAGAAATTTATTTGAGGCTTTGTATTGTTTAATCATATGATTTTAAGTATTGATTGATTGTTAAATTGCATAGTAAGTGATGTGGCTATGTGACTGGACACAAGTTGATTTTATGTGTATTTAAAGGAAATGTTGATGGTGTATTATTTACTCTGAAGAAACCCATGGAATAGTTGGGTGAAAGCGCTTAGTGTGATTTTACAATATTTGGAATAAACAGTGTCACCGGTTTTGGATTACTTTGTTATTTTATTTCTAGTTTCGAGTGACTGTGTGTTTCGTGATTAGTACAGGAGAATAATATCTTGATAAATACATCAAAAATAAGCATATGAGATTTGGGAGACATAAACTGAAAGGTGAATATTTAATACAGCACACAGTGATTGAAACTGTAAACTCATTTAAGGACCTGGGTATATGGGTAGATTCAGCTATGAGTTTTTCTAATCATATCAACCAATTGGCTAATGACAGTTATAGAACTATAGGTTGTATAAAAAGATTTATAAAGTCTAGGAAATTAAACATAATGAAGTCATTGTTTGTTAGTTACATTAGACCCAAACTTGAGTATAGAATAACAATATGGAAACCCTGTAGGAAAACAAGCATGAATAAACTGGAAAGAGTGCAGCGGGAATATACTAAGGGCATCCATGGATCTGAAAATCTAAGTTATTATGAAAGACTAAAATATCTGAACTTGTACAGTGTCTGTTACAGATATTTAAGAGGATATCTTATTCAGGTATACAAGGCATTTAGGGACAACTACCTCTGGGAATATTTGGGGTTATCAAAAAGTACTAGAGAATCATCAGATAACCTATGTAAAAGATTCTATAGGAATGAGAAGTGTACTAATTGGTTCTCTGACAGAGTAGCTGATGCTTGGAACAGACTACCAAATTATATTAAAGCAAGTACTAGTTTAGATATTTTTAAGAACAGTGTGGACATTTATTATGGGAACAAGTGTTTTGGCATATTGGCAAGCTAGAAGGGCTTTAATGCCTGTGCTTGAAACATTTGTATGTATGTATGTAAGAGACTTAGGGACACAGGTGGACAGTGGTCTCACCTTTGATAACCACATCACCACAGCAGTCAGAAAATCCTTCTATGTAGCACACCTCATCACTAAGGGCTTTTCATCCAGAAAAAAGGAGATCATTGTCCCACTGTACTCATCCTTCATTAGACCCATTATAAAATACAACGCTCCATTTGGTATGTACCTCTCAAGACACCTGCAACAACTGGAAAGGCCGCAGAAATACCTCACTAAAAGAATCACAGGCCTAAAGTAGATGCCCTGTGTTGGGCGCATTAAAAAACTCCAGCTATACTCTGTTGCATATCGTCTACTCAGAGGCGATCTCTGCTTAACATACAAGGCCATGTCAAACCCAGAGCTGTTGGACATGCTGCACTTAAAGAAATCCCAATCCCTCAGAGCCACATGCTCCAGGGATCTAAACCTTGTCATCAAAATAAACAAAACTTGTTGGAGGGATAGGTTCCTGACCCAGAGACTCCCCAGACTCTGGAATAGACTGCCCATACATGTCAAGCAGAGCACCTCTTTGGCCCTCTTCAAAAGGAACCTTGACGATTTGATTGGAGAAAGGAAATTTACCCCAGGGATCACATCAGTCACCCTGCTAGACAGTGGTCCATGAAGTAAATAGTGTGGGAAGAAATAGTCAGAGAATTGTTATGGCTAGGCTTGTATAGGCCCTAGGGCCGATAGCCTAATACCAACCTATGAACCTAAATATGTGCAAATGTTTCAGGGATAGGTCCATTGATAGCAGTTTTAGCATTTCAGAGATGGTTTATTATCAGTGGGTCATTTGCCTGCTGTTTTGGGAGGGGGGAGCAAAGCTGAGTTACTGTTATGACAAAAACAAGGATGGACTATTATTTGGGGGAAGCAAAGCTGAGTTAATGTTATGGCACAAACAAGGATGGGCTGTTCTTTTTTGGGGGGTGCAAAGGTGAATTGCTGTTATTGCACAAACAAGGATATGTTGCTCCTGTTACTCTCCTTGTTTTGCATCCTGCCTGTTGTTAGTATTTCACATCTGTAGACTATTTTATCTTTCTTCAGTAGGTAATACTGAGTGACTACTTTTTTCTGTTTTATCTGGAAACAGTTATTTTGTAGTTATATGATACTTATGTGTATTATCCTTCTGTTGGCTTATAGGACACCTGTGAGTATGCTACCCAAGTATGTCAATCAATGATGCCAAGAACCAAGTGATTGTAGATGGCCTTCGGAAACATGGCACTTTTCTGTTGGAAAGGGAACAGGGAGATACTATAGGATATACTATACTATAGTATAGGATGCGACTATGGTGGCAGATTGTGGATGATGTCAATGCTGTGGGAAACCATGGTGGGACATACGAGCAGGTGCACCAAAGGGCCACTGACAGTATCACATCTGCATGGAGGAGAGCAGCTGCAGTGGGCCATGAACAGATGGTTACTAGAGGAGGGCCTGCTAGGAAACCAATACTAACCCCCAATGAAGATTTCCTGGACAATATCAGAGATCCAGACAGCTCCCAAGAGAGTGCAGTACAGCATGTCCTTGCTGTCAGAACAGCAGTTTCCAAGAGCGCAAGCACATCCCAGGAGGAACTTCCCAGTAGGCTTTGTCATTGGAACAGTGGAATTCTGTTGTATAGTAAAAAAAACTGAAATCAATAAGTTAATTCTGTGTCACATGTCTTTTTTTGGGGGGGTTGAAGATTGCTACAGTTATAAGCTTAGGTTACAGTTGTCAGCCAAGTTCTTGTTGAAATTATAGCTAACAAACATATAAAGGGGTAAATGTATTATCCCCTGTATTACTGTTAATTGTGATGATGTTGCCCTTACCTCTTGCTTAATTTCTTCCAGGACTGCCTGGACTACAGAGGAGTATCTCATCTGTAGATGGTAAGGCAAACATTTTTATGTAAGTACTGCTCAGCAATTTAAAGAAATATTGTAGTGTGAGATGTTGATCTCATGTCTGCTGTGTATATTGCTGCACTGTCTGTAATAGTGGCAGCACTGTTAGTTTGTTAACATATATTGCAATATAGTACTGCAGATACTAATTTTTTCCCGTGTTTCTTGCTTTTTGTCACAGTTGATCATGTCAGTGGGAGTGTGGGCCCTATGCCACCTGATGTCAGAGTGTCAGCAGACTCTGATGATAGTGGCCAAAGTGAGTACAGTCAGTGGGTGCAGAGGTTGAATCTGACACTGAAGCTGACATACAGCCATCCCCTGTATTTCCATCGGATACAGCCAGTAGGCCTATGCCTACTCTGTCTAGTGAGCCTACAGATATTGGACAGATGGAGGGCGAGGGCATTGATCAGGGAAGTGTGGCTAATGTGGTTTCAGTGCCTGTTGAGCCTGGTGGTAGCCAAAGTGTGGACAAGATGCATGCAGGAGGATTGATATGGGTATTCAGAGTGGGCTGCTGTCTCTCCTCCACCTGTTGCAGGTGCCTCTTCCTGTGCCACTCAACATATGTTTAGAGCCATCATGGAGGCACAGGCACATTCCTGTAGGTTCTCCATACAAATGCTCAGGGCTGTGGATGTGGCACAGTCTGACATGAACAACTGCCTCCACCATGTTGTAGATTGAATCAATTGGATGAATGACACTATGGAACGAAGGGGGGGAGGTTGTCATGGAAAGACGAGTGTCTGTGATGAAATGTCTGTTGGGAGGGGAACAGTATCCTCATGGGCGTAGGTCAGTCACTTCATCTGCTGTCAGCCAATGTGGCCTTCCCCCATCATGGCCCCATAGTGGCTGTACTTCCTCTGCTCTGTCAGTGAGTTTGCTGCCCACACCCAGAGGTGGCAGCCAATGTGGCCTTCCCCCATCATGGTCCCATAGTGTCTGTACTTCCTCTGCTCTGTTAGTGAGTTTGCTGCCCACACTCAGAGGTGGCAGGCCATGGGGTCATGGTCCTGGGTGTCTCCATGAAGGGTGCTCGTCCAACAGTATGCAGTAAGGGTATACTAGGCTAACAACCACTGGGGCCCTTATAAGCCTAGCCAAGCATCAAAACTGAATCTTGCAGGTTTTGCATGCGTCAGAGCTTATTTTAAGGGATATACATCAGCTAGGGTAAGATTTACAGGTGTCCTCTGTCCATTAGAGACACAGGTGCTACACCTTTGGTGTATTTCCAAGTTCCCATTCAGTGGTCCAAGCTTCTCTTTAATTTGCTCAGGGAAAAGTTCTGATTACTATTGATGGGAATCCTGTTCCAGAGAAGGGGAATTCTCTAAGAAACATACCTATCCCTCCAATGTGTCCTATTTATGTCTCAAGCAAAGCTTAGATCTCTAGATTGAGTAATTCTGATGCTATTCACTTTGCAGACATGCAAAAGGTCCAGCTGAGTATGATCCAAGGATGCCTTGTATGCCAGGCATAGACTGCCTCTCAAGAGTCTGTAGGAAACTGGTATAGAGATAGGGCTTTGAGGTGAACTGCAACTCATACTTTTTGCAAGGATTCTTTGTGGATGACTCAGTTTTTGCATGTGCCTTATCAGATACATACCGAAGGGGGCATTGTACTCAATGATGGGTCAGATGAGGGCTGAATACAGTTGAAAAATTACTTTCTTGGACCTAATTGCTATAACCTTGTTTATAAGTTGAGAAACTTAGAACAATTTCCTTATTACCTTAGACACATGTTGGTCAAAAAGCCAGGTTACTATCAACATTTGTATCCAAATCCCTGTCTACCAGTTGTAGTCTTAGGGGTGTGCTATAGATGATGTAATTCCTTAGGGAGACTGACTTCCTAAAGGGTACTATAGTCTTAGGGGTGTGCTATCGATGATGTAATTCCTTAGGGAAACTGACTTCCTAAAGGGTACTATAGTCTTAGGGGCGTGCTATCGATGATGTAATTCCTGAGGGAGACTGACTTCCTAAAGGGTACTATAGTCTTAGGGGCGTGCTATCGATGATGTAATTCCTTAGGGAGACTGACTTCCTAAAGGGTACTATAGTCTTAGGGGCATGCTATTGATGATGTAATTCCTTAGGGAGACTGACTTCCTAAAGGGTACTATAGTCTTAGGGGCAAGCTATCGATGATGTAATTCCTTAGGGAGACTGACTTCCTAAAGGGTACTATAGTCTTAGGGGCATGCTATCGATGATGTAATTCCTTAGGGAGACTGACTTCCTAAAGGGTACTATAGTCTTAGGGGTGTGCTATCGATGATGTAATTCCTTAGGGAGACTGACTTCCTAAAGGGTACTATAGTCTTAGGGGTGTGGGTACTATTATGCATTTCTTGGCATTTGAGATTTAAGCCATGGTTTTAGCACCAGTCATTTCTCTGTTAGTCCTTCCTGTAGGATGTTAATGTCTTGGGGTGAATTCTATCCTCGTTTGCAATTTTCTGTAGACTTGGTCATTCAGAGGCCCTTGACATTGGCCTTGATTTCTGATAAGTAGATGCCAAAAAGGACCTGACCCAACACAGAGCTCTGAGGTGATTTCAGTAGTGACTGGCCTCTTGTGGAGGTGGTTTCCCCTATCCTGTCTTCCTAGGTCCTGTATGAGAGCAAGCTGTCTAAATAGTGCATAACATAAGAGTTTATGTCTATATCTTTGAGTATGATTGCAATGCCTTCATGTGGTATTGTATCAACTGCAATAGCGATGTCAAGGTAGACAATATGCACCATTTTGTCCTCATCTATTACCTTGGTGACCTTCTCAAAGAAGTCCGCCAGGTGAATAGGCAAGGTCTGCCCTTGACATTACTGGATTGGATCCAGCATTTGAATGTTTTTGCCATTATTAATCATTTCCATGATAATTCTTTCAACATCTTTGTATATGAGATCAGATGTTAGGAAGAAATGCCATAAATTACATACGAGACTACAGATTAGGAAGAAATGCCATAAAACTTCATAGAGTAAAAGCATCTAAGTTGACTACCTATGAATTCAATGTTGCGAAAACAGTAAATGAAGCTACAAAATGGGTTTGTTGAGAAAGAAACAATACTGATATTATCAACAATATTTTCAATGTTAAAGGACAATAGAAGGATATATGAATTCTCTATTTGTTCATAGGTTCATAGGTTCATAGTTTCATACTAGGCTATCTGCCCTGGGGCATTTACAAGCCTAGCCCGAGTGTGTTTGGCTTTCGCCACCCTTACTTAGACTTGAGTTTGCTATGCCCTATTTAAGGTTAGTTTACTGAGCCTCTGTCTAGCAGAGACACAGAAGTAATCCTTGGGGTGAATCTACGATCTTCCATCCACTCATCAAGATTCCTCTTGAAGAGAGTCAGCGAGGTGCTCTGCCTAACATGGATCAGTATTCTATTCCAAAGTGAAGGGAGCTTCTGTGTTATGAATCTCTCCCTCCAGCATGTTCTATTTAGCTCTGTGCTGAGGTTCAAATCCCTCGAGTGCATGGTTCTAAGGGATTTGGATTTTCTGAGGTGGAGCATGTCCATTAATTCTGGGTTAGACATAGCTTTGTATGTCAGGCATAGATCGCCTCGAAGTAGGCGGTATGCGACTGAGTAAAGTTGGAGTTTCTTTAACCTGGCAGCATATGGCATCTGCTTGAGTCCCTTGATCCTCTTTGTGAGGTACTTTTGGGGTCTTTCCAGCTGCTGCAGGTGGCGGTTTAGGTACATCTCAAAAGGGGCATTGTATTCTATGATGGGTCTGATGAGGGATGAATAGAGGGGCACTATTACCTCCCCTGATCTGGATGTGAATCCTTTAGTGATAAGGTGGGCTATGTAGAAGGTCTTTCTAACCACTTTGGCAATGTGGTTGTCAAAGGAGAGATTACTATCAACTTCTGTCCCCAGATCCCTATTTACATCTTCTGTATTTAATGGGTTTCCACCTATATGGTAGTTTGTGGGCACTTTATTTTTGCCAAAGGGTATGACTATACACTTCTTCATATTCAGCTTTAGGCCATGGCTCTGGCACCAGTTATCCGTCTCTGTGAGGCCTTTTTGAAGGATGTTCGTGTCAGCTGGAGAGTCAATAATGGCTCCCAGCTTGCAGTCATCCACAAACTTAGTCAGACATAGTCGTCCCGTGCTGGCCTGTACCTCGGAAAAGTAAATGCCGAACAAGAGAGGTCCCAGGACCGAGCCCTGTGGGACACCACTTGTGACCGGTTTCGAGTCAGACACGACTCCGGCAATTCTGACTCTGTGGGTTCTGTCTTTGAGCCAGTTAGCCACCCATCTTGTGACATAGGGGTTTATGTTTAAGCTGGATAGCTTATATATGATGCCTGAGTTGGGTATTGTGTCAAATGCCTTTGCGAGGTCCAGATAGGCCGTGTGGACTACCTTCCCTTCATCTATGGCCTTGGTGACTGTTTCGAAGAAGTCAACCAGGTTCAAGAGGCAGTATCTGCCCTTGACGAAGCCGAACTGAGTAGGATCCAATGTCTGTAGGTCCCCAATGTCTTTGTTTATGAGTTCCATGATGATCCTCTCCATGGCTTTGCAAATAAGGCTAGTCAGGCTTATGGGGCGATAGTTACCAGGGTCTGTTGAGGCACCACCTTTGTGGAGTGGGACCACTGTTGCTGTACGCCATTCTTTGGGTACATATCCCGTAGTGAGGCTAAGATTGTACAGCATTTTTACGTGTGGGTTTAGTTCTTCTTGGAGTTCATGTAGGACGCAACCCAGGACACCGTCTGGTCCCACTGAGGCAGTGTTTTTTGCCTTGGAAAGGGTGGCCTTCACCTGGACATCTGAGATGTTTGGGAGGCTGCACTCTACTGGGATAGATATTTGTTCTTTGGGGGGGGGGGAGGAGGGAGAAGTTTGCACTGAACATGTCTGCCAGGATGTTGGCAATGTCTGTGGGTTTAGTGTATTTTTTGTCATTTAGAATCAACTCTGAACATACCTGGGAGTTGCATCCCAGGTTCCTAACATAGCTAAAAAAGGCCTTGTGATTGTCTTTTGTGTCCTGTGCAATTTTTCTTTCGAAACTGGCCTTGGAGGATTTTATGAGGGATCGTAATTTTTTGCTAGTACTGATCAGAGATGCCTTCCCTTTTAGGGATTTTGCTCTATCATGTAGTAGCTTTCTCCTTCTGTTGTACAACTTATTTATGGCTGGGGTCCACCAGACTGGACGCCTGCCTTTGGACGCTTGGGTCTTGGTTTTGTTTGGGATAGCATGGTCCATGCACTCCTGGAGGTGTCCATAGAATGCGTTTATATAGGATTCCGTGGTTTGGGCCATATTTTCCACTAATCCTGGGGCCTTGAAGGTTTCCACTTCGGATTTGAGAAGTGTGAAGTTCGCTTTTGAGAAGTTCTTCACTGTGGTTTTCTGGGCTGGGGGTGGGGTCGGGTTTTGGATATCCAGTGAAATTAATTTATGGTCTGATCTTACCAATGAGGGGAGTACCTCTGGTGTGGAGCATAGCATAGCATCACCATGTTGGTGATGATCAGGTCCAGTATGTTTTCCCCTCTTGTGGGAATTTTGACCAGTTGTTCCGTAGCATTTGAGTTTATGAATTCCAGGAACCTTTGGGCTAGGGTGTTGGGGCTTGAGTAATGCTCCCAGTCAATGTTAGGGTAGTTGAAGTCACCCAATATAATGGTGTTTGGAGAGATCTTCATGTTCTCCAGTGTTTTCAGGAAAGCCGAGTGGGATTCCTGATTTTGAGACGGTGGTCTGTAGCATGCTATAAACTGAAGTGGAGTTTTGCCCACTGTTAGTTGCACATGGATGGTTTCTGATGCTTCATGCAACACTACTAACCTGGAGGTGTGGGTATCCTTGATAAATATAGATACTCCCCCTCCTTTTGTGATTTGGTCCAGATTTTGGGACCGAAAAGCATGGTATGAGGTATAACCTGGTAGTGCTGGGGTGCTCTCTGGAGCCTTGAACCAGGTTTCTGTCACTGCACAGATATCGATGTTCTCCATACTGAGGAGAGATTTGTGTGTGTGCATTTTGAGGTTTAGACTTCTGGCGTTTAGCAGCATTACCCTTAGTTTCTTGTTTTTAGTGTTTTCTAAGGAGGTGGGTTTGACTTTTGAGCCTTGCCTAAAAAAGGCACTATAGGGGTGGCAAGAGCCTTTGCCAGTATCCAAAAGCCCAGGGGAGACAGGTGCAAGCCATCCCTTGCGAAGCAACGTGGCTTGTCAAGCATGTCTTCCCAGGCTGACAGACACTGGATCCCCTTTGAATGACACCAAAATTTTAGCCAATTATTAAAATCGATCATTTTGTCTTTATATTGTGGCATCATTCTAGGTGAGGGTAAGATGCTGCTCAAGGTCAGAGTCATACCGGCCTGGGCTACATGATCGGAGAGCTCCTTTATGTCTCTTTTCATGTAGTCGAGGGAGGTACGTCTCAGGTCGTTCACACCAGCGTGTACTATGACCGAGTCATACTTGTACTTGCTTTGGAGCGACCTGAGTGCTTACGTAATGTGGCGGATCCTAGCGCCTGACAGGCAGCTCACTGTGACCTTCTCTTTGTTCAGCCTGGTGAGCGGAACATCAGTGTGCCTGACTATAGAATCGTCTATTACAAGTGTGTCAGGTGTGTTGTTCTGCCTTAAGGGCTGTGACTGTTTGGCACTCTGACTTTGCGGGCTATGTGTTGCTCGTGTTTTGTTGTGGGGTAGCATTTGCTTGGATGTTTGCTTTGGAGGTCTCTGCTGTTTAGGTACATTTTTGATGAGAGCCTCCGAATATGTTTTTGTGTGTTTGTGTGGTTGGATTGCTGTTGTGGTAGGACTATGTGAGACTGGATTAGTGCTGTGTGATGTTACCTTCTCCTCCAGTCTGGTTACACCAGTTTTGAGGTGAGAGAGTTTGGCCTCCAGTTTGACTATATGGTTGCATCTCTTACATATGTTTGATCCTGTTTGGAGGAGGAGAGTGTTGTCAGTGTACATGAGACAGTTGTAACATTGCCTCAAGATTCCCAGATTCACCAGTTGGACTGGAGAGGAGACCATTAACTGACCTTTGGACATGCTAGAGTAGTATAGGGGACTTTTTTATCACACAGTGAAAAGGACCAATAGGGAACAAGGTAGTCTTAGAGGGTATATGAGAATGTAGTGCTGTTAGTATATTAGTGCTAAAATGCAAGATTGCTTATTTGGGCAATTGCAGAGAAGTAAACTAATTGAAGTCCATGACAGTGGATACAGGACTTTTATGTGAGTTATTTATGAATGTGTTGCTAAAAACCATCAAGTCTGCTATTGAAAATAACTAGAAAATAATGTCTTGCTGCACGAATTTAAACAAGTACTTGGGAAACGGCCATATTATATTGAGAAGAATACAAAAACATAAGCCATCTTGGGGAATAAATGTAAAAACAGACACTTATCTATCTAGAAATTAAATATCTTGCTGCTATATGTCTAAAAATAGCTCTGCTCTATGTACTTCCCAGTTGAAAGTATTTGTTACACATATGTAAAAACTAATATAATGTCAAATTTGAGTTTAGCGATGAACAGCACATGCCATAAAGAAACAATAATTGTAATGCTTTGTGTAAGCATTCTGTAAAATGTTTTAGGGTCTGTGGATGTTTATTTTATGTACTAGAAGTTCTGCATGACTTTACCAGAGATGTGCACTAGAAAGCATGCCGTCATATTGCTATTAACAGCAGCAAGATAGTGAGATTTAAATGATTTAAATGTGTTTCTTTACACATGGATATGCAGTTAACTATGAAAGGAAGAAAAATCAGGAATTGCACAGTTTCCTAGATATGAACTACTATGACATTGTTTTTTTATTAGGAACAGAGCATACATAAATTAATTGACTTGCTAGCAAATATGTGTTTACTAATCAGCACGTTTCTGTCATGATGTAATAATAATTATTAGGCATACAAAGTATATCTCCCAGAACTTTACATTAATGTGCTCACCATCCACTCCTTTATTTGAAAGAAAAGCATTTAAACATTTCAAACATACACCTTTTGCTATGCATGTGTAGTTACTTTTCACATTGTGTACATTGGAATTATTTAGCAGTGCAGACAATGTGTCCTGGACTGTAAATTAGTTTGCATACCTTTAATGCCTTTTGATGAAATCGGGAAAATCTTTTAAATAGTTTACATGCTGTGCCTCTATGCATTTTGTGATAATTAATTAGATTATAAATGTGGTACTTCAATGACTATATTAATTTATAAACGTATATTATCTATGAACTGAGCATATGGCCTACAATCTGTACATTTCAGTGCAGAAAGAAACGTGCACAGTTTGCACACCATCATCCATATTTGTGGATATTTCTCATGTTATATTAATCATTCACAAAAATGTATATGTAGACATCCGACATAAGCAAATGAAGACAGAAACATTAGCTATTAAACTGCATGCACAACAATTTTAAATATGATTGCAGAAATAAAATCCAGTAACACAATGCCCACAATAGGTGCTTAAGCATGCACACGCCTAATAAAAATGGCAGAACAGGCAGCTGAGGAAGATTCCAGAGTGTGAAATCCTTGTGCCCCAGACTGGAAGAAATATTTTTTTCCATCAATTTCCTGAACCAGGAGACAGTTTCAGAGTATATCCCCTATATAGACAATCCAGGAGAGACATGCAGGCTGGAATAGATCAGTGCCTGATGGCCGATGCTTGGAACCTTAAAAATGGAGAGCTGTATCCGTGTTAGTGCTGTGACATGGCTGGAATTAATTGTTGAATTTACACTATTTTCATAAATCAATCACCAAGTCACATTTACAGCAATTATTTTTATTTATTTAGTTATTTGAATTTGTTAATCAGTACAAGCACAGATGGCAACTATCCACTTTCTGCTCAGACAAAATTACAAAATGCAAAGAGACACAATATAACAATACAAAAGCTATTTAAATACAAAAAGATACAATTTACAAAGGAAAAAGCATTGCAGTATGCATGGTATTGCAACAGAGAGAACCCAGCGGCATACACAGTAGATGAAATTATATTCAGTTATATACGACTCTAAGCAATTGTCAGATAGTGGTGCAATCAGGTTAAACATTAGTGGTTGTAAGTAGCGGAGGCTGGCCAACAAATTAAGGTAGAAAGAAACTGAGGAGGGATTATGTGATGTTGTCTGAGTGATGACATTGGCACTTGCCAGTTATATGAAGGTAGGCATTTAATTGTGGCCATAATTTTGAGTTGGGAGGTGTTTATTTATGATGGGAGGAGAGAGAGATTACCTTAGTTTGGAAAAAAAATTTGGATTAGGATATATAACCCAAATGACTTCAAGCAGAAATGTCTCCAGTGGAGTAATGTATCACAAAAAGTAGTTTTTCAGAAATACTCTTTATTCCTTGGATGGATTAGTCTCTTTGAATTTGTGAATACTTATCCAATAATCCAGTTGCTGTTTGAAAGAAGGTAAAGTATCACACTGCCTGATTTGCTATGTCAGTTTATTCTAGACCTGGGGAAGGTGATGCATAATGAACCTATCTTGCCAACATGTTTTATTTATTTGCTAATGAAAATTTATTTCCCTGGATCTGGCATTTGTCAGACAGTTTGATTTGTTGCAATGCAAGGGATCCAGGGCCAGTGGGTCCCTAATAGCATGGAAGGCAAGGCATAGATCTCCTCTCAGAAGTCTCTAAGGCACTGAATAAAGAAAACAATGCTTCCAGTATTTTCTGGTAGATTTTTTTGTAAGGCAGTGATTTTCTTTTTCTTAGTTAGGACCTTCAGGCGTCTTTCTAGTTGATAGAGCTGTCTAGAGGTACATCTCAAAGGTAACATTGCATTCAATGCCTGTTCCAATCAGTACCGAATATAACAGAACAATAACTTCTTTAGATCTGGTTGAAATTCCTTTGGTAATTTAGATGGGCTAAATATAAGGACTTTGTGACTACAATCACTGCATGACAATAAAAAGAGAGGGAGATATCAACCCAAGTTCCATGGTCTTTAACAACATTTTCATTTTGGAGTGTTGTCTTGTCTATGCTGTGTGTTGTATGCTGTTGTGATGGTTTGTTTAACAAATGTGAAAATATTGTACTTTTAGCATTTAATTTGAACTTGTTTTAGTATATCAGGTATTTACAAGTGTAAGTTCTTGCTGAATGGTTTGGCATCAGATGGGGACAATGCAGTTGCCAACAAACGTGGTTAGCCAGAGGTCTTTGTTCATGACCTGGAGATCATGAAAGTAAATACTGAACAAAGAAGTTCTCAGTACTGAGGCTTCTGAGAAAACACCTTCATAGCCTCTGATAAGACACCTGCTACCTGTACTGCATGGGTTCTGTGTTTTAGCCAACTGACTATCAATATTACTATATAGGGATCTCTTTGTAAAGCATTAAGCTAACAAGCTATGCTAGCATGAATGATGTTATTAAACACACTAGAAACTCAAGGTATGCACTGTGGATTGCATGACCTTAACAATCTCTGTTACCTTTTAAAATAAGTTAATCAGATTCATTTGATACTATTCAATCTTGACAAAGCCAAACTGCTTTATCATGTCAATTACAATATGTTCTGTGGCTTTACAAATAAGACTTGTCAGGCTTATTGGTCTATAATTTACAGGGTTTGTGATGGGGCCACCCTTGTAGAGTGGCATCACTAATGCTGAGTGTTAAATGTCAGAGACAACATCAGTAACTAAACTCAGGTTAAATCATTTAAGAAGTGGCTCTGTCAGGAGCTGTTTAAATGGCCAGGCATATCATCAGGTCCCATTGGCAAAGAGGTTTTAGTCTTGGAGAACACCTGTGGTACCTGTTGTTTAGAGATGATAGGAGGTCTGAGAGATTCTGGGATAAGTGGGCTTTGGATTGTTTATAGAATAAAATTAGCACTAACGTTGTTTGCTAATGCACTGGCAAGATTTATTGGATCAGAATAGGTGGTACCATTATCAATAAGTTCAGAGCAGTTTTGAGTATTAATTCTTAGTTTTCCAATGTAGCAAAATAACAATTTGTAATTGCTCTTAGCTTCAGATGCTAACCTATGTTCATGGGCTGCTTTTATAGCTTATGCTAGTATTTTTCAAGTTTTGAGATGATTGTCTGATGTTATTCTTGATAAATGAGTCTTTTGATAGTTTATGTAGTTTAAGGAGTTTCTTTTATTACAGAGTTTATGTTGCTGCACCAGCAAAATGATTTGTTTTTAAATTCCCCATTATATTTAGATTGGGTCGGGACTGCCAGTTCTGTACATTTATCAGAGTGGGCATAGAATTCCTTTGTGAAACTTCCAGCCATGGCAACATCTGGAGTAATGCTGCCATAAGTAACTTTTGAAACTTCATCATATTCTGAGATACAAGTTTCAATGCATATAGATAATTGGAAGGTGAGGGTAATAATGAGATATCAAGGGAATAGAACATAAAGGAACTATATTTTAAAGGTACAGGGCAAAAAATATTATGTCCTCTACTGAGTTTGTTAGCAACAGGCCTAAATCACTATACTGAACTGTCAGTTCAGCAAATGGCATTAACCATCAGTTCAGTGAATGGCATTGTGAAGATTGGATGAAGATAGATGAAGGCTGCCAGCCTAGCCAGATAGAATTTTGGAGATAATTCTGTCATCTGTAAATATTAATGTAAACCACGGGCTTGTTATCTTAAATGGAAAAAATGCTGTTATATATGGAACTGTAAAAATGTAACAACAGTGCACTCTGCTGACCAAGTAAAGCATGTTGTGACCCTTTGATGTAAACATGGCTATGGCCGGTCTAGATGAAGGAATTCTTTCTATTGTTTTAAGGCCAGAGTTAATGGCCAGAATTTGCATGCATACATGTCCTTTATTGCTCTGGTTTCTGCCCAGAGGTGAAGAATGTAAATGTAGTTTCTGTTAGCCTGGGAACCCAGGCAAGTGGGAAGAATGATGTAATGTGAACCAGGAATGTGATTTTAAAAACAGAGAGAATCAGAAAGCATTTAGCATTTTTTTGTCTTGACCATCCAACTCAGCACTGCCTTTGCTCTATATGTATTCTTAGATTTGTGTTTTCTCTTAGAAATAGCTAGAAACTAGAAAGATTAGACTAAGTGTTTTTCTGTGATGTCCGAACTGTACTACTGAATTATTTTAAGTATTTCTCTGTGATCTCTTGACTAACACTGTGTAGTAAAAAGTATTGTCTTGTGTTTTGACTATTTGTTATTGAATATTTTTAAACCTTTTTAATTGTGGCTGTTTTTGTAAAGATAATTTAAGCTCTTTAGAGTACTTGCATGCCTTTGGTAAAATTGTACAAAACCACTCTAATAGCTTTAGCCCTGGGCTATACTACCAATTGGATAATAATATTGCACAGCAATAATTGGGCACTCTTTTAAGGGCCTTTGAGCAGCTGATAAATATTAGTGGGTGGTGGCAGCTGGTACTACTGTATAGTCTGGTAAAAAGGGGCACAGCTGGAGAACCTGTGCCAGCCTTTCCCAGGAGTGTCTGTGTGGTTGTGTAACCTCTTCTCTAAGTGTGTGTGTGTCTGTGTGTGTGTGTTTGTGTGTGTGTGTGTGTGTGTGTGTGTGTGTGTGTGTGTGTGTGTGTGTGTGTGTGTGTGTGTGTGTGTGAGTGTCAGCTACCTAGGCAGGGACATAAAGCACTGGTTGGACAGAGAGGGTGCTGGAGGTTTTAGCTTGCCCAGTAGGCTGAGATATGGACCCTATAGCTGTGCCAGTGGGGGAGTCTTATTGGAGACCTGGAAAGTGAGGGAGTGACCAGCCCCGGACTGACTGTGATCTCTGTGTGCTCTTAAGGAAAAGTGCATTTTACTGTATGTATTTGTCATCCTTTCCTCCTATATAAAATGCCCCTCAATGGTGTTAGTGGTGAGGATTGAGGCTCCTTTATTGCTGGGCCAGTGCACGGGCATTACAGGCATTTCTTCAGAAATGCTGTTCATTGAATTCCCTTCATGTGGGGGGCTGTACCCCACACAACCCCTGCTAATTATATATACCAACTCTAAGATTGCACTACAGTGGGGAGAAGGCAAATTTCCTGATCCTCACTGTACTGCAGTCTCAATCTAAACAGTTTAACGAATGGCATGTTCAATGTAAATGCACTGAAAATGCTGTTTGCTGAACTTATTTTTTGCTGAACTGATAGGGACCCATTAACAATCTGGTCCTTTGTTTATTAAATCTAAGATCATTTGGGCATATCTTACATAGGTTATAGAGGTTGTCCAGTTTATTGAAGGGTAGTTAAAGTCTCCCAAATAAAGGATTTTTTTCTTTATAGGGAGTTTATCAAGTATATTTACATGACTTTCAGGAGATACAGGGTGTCTTGAAACAGGCTATAAACTGCCAGTGTAGTATTTATTGTGATTTGAGTTCACCGAGTTCCATTTGTAGATCTTTGTGACTCTGCCTAGAGGTGATGTGGTCCATAAAAAATATGGACATGTCACCACAGTTGCCATCAGACTTGAGGCATGTTAAATGCAAAACCCAGATATGGATGGAGTGCTTTCTGAACATTTAAACTAAGTTTCAGTAATTACACAGATATGTTCCAAATGCAGGAGAGCCTCAAGGTCAGGCAGTTTATTGTTCAGACTTCTGTCATTGAGCAGAGCAACCTTAATGTGATCCTGCTTTTGTATTTGATTTGTTAGTTACGTTGGGATGTCCCAAAATGACACATGACTAAAACTAAAAGGCAAAAACATACTAACACCTGGACTATAATAATTTAATGAAAAAACTAAGTGCTTTCATCCCAAAAAATAACTTAAGGGACTTCAACTGAGTTACAACAGCAATCATGTCAAAAGAAAATATACAATTTCAATAATTCATTTCACCATTCCGTTAACTACAAAAATAAAGCAAATGCATTCTCAATTTTATATGAATTAATATGTTAATAAAAACATCATACAAAATGAATATAAAAACATTTCACCTCGGTTACATTTGGTAGGGGTAAAAACATCAAAAATTGCTTAGACATTGGCCAGGTAAGTGTAAGTAAAAGTATAAGGCCCAAAATGTTAAAATGTGGGTGTTGTAACTATTGAAAGTATATTGATAATGGACCCTATGTTTGTGCTGAAGGGTACAACATGACTATAGGGCGTCCAGGAAGGTAAAATTGTAATACAGCCATGGTGGTATGTATAACCACCTGTATTATAACACTCTTATTATCATCAGAGTGCTGGCATGTTTTGTTTTTTTCATGTTGGGATGTTGATCTACTGGACTCTGGCTAAAGATGGGACTATGGGCATAGCAAGGGCTTTAGTCAGTATACAGAAGCCTTGGAATGAGAGGCACAGGCCATCCTTTGCAAAACAAGTAGGAGTGTAGAGCATCTCATCCCATATTGACAATACTGGATCCCCCTGGAATGACACTAACTATTTAGCCATGTATCTTTTCCTTGTACCTAGGCATCATCCATGAAGTAGGAAGGATTCCATTCAGGACCAGATTCTTGCCTGTAATAGTGACGTGCATGGAGAGTTCTGACATGTGGTCCACCACATTGTCATAGTCATATTTGTTAGGTTATCTGTTAGGTAAAAGGTGTTAAAGACCTTTGAGATATCAGAGATCCTGGTACCTGAAAGACAACATACCCTGTCTTTATCCTGCCTACTGAGACAAGAATCAATGTGCCCGACTACGGAGTCACTGATCCCTAAAGCAATTCCATTTACAAAGTGGTCTCTTTTACTAGATTTGAAATAATTTAGCCTTTGGTTATTCTTTGTTGAAAAGTATTCCTGAAGGTGTTATGGTGCTGGATTTTTGAAGAGACCTACTCCTCATGAGTCTAAGGACTTTGGCACTGATTTTTTAGAGTCTGAGCATGAGACATTTTATAGCGGGTTAGTATAGACTGTGACAGCTGTGTGTTGCACACAGTCTGTATTTCTTTATGAGTGAGGCCTTCATATTTATTAAAGATCAGCATCTCTCACAAGCAGTATTGCTTGTGTTGAATGAGTGTTCATTATCTGTGAGCATAAAGCAGTTACTATATTGCCTAAGGAAACAAAGAACTGTGAGCTAGCAACAGAATGGAAACAGGCAGTCTAACCTTCCATCTTGGTACTGGACTATGCACTAAACAGGCAGGAAGATGTGAAGGAGAGGGAAGTCAAGCTTTATTAGTAAGGAGATGGACTTCCCAATATGAGCTTCTAGTTCTCACTACTTCACTGGCATGGTATGATGAAATGATTCTTGGAGGAGATTCCAAGGACAATTTGTAGTAATTGCAGGTAAACAGCTAAGAGCAACACTGGTTGATTTGGTGGGCACCTTGTATTGAGAATCTATGGAAAACAATGTCATGGGAAAAGTGTTTATATAGCTACTGGGGGGCACTGCGAACTGATACTTTTGTAATTAATGAGAAGAACCAATGAAGGTGCAGAAGGAAGGAGATTTTTGGACGAAATAACATTAAGGTCAGATAACTGCAAGAAAGACTACGTTTAAAAACAAAAAGGAGCAGAGTGAAAGGCTGGATTTTTTCAGACACTTAGCCTGTAGTAGAATTGCCTCTGGCTGGCACAAACAGAAGGTAAATGCTTAACTAAAAACATCTTTGTTATTATAAAACAAAAACAACTAAATGCTGCCCTACTCTACTGGGATGCAATCAGAATTTATGCAATTCAACCTTGTTCTAAATTTCTCTCACAAAAGGAAAACCAGGATTTAATCACAAAGTAATATCACTTAAAAGACAAAAATAGTGAACCTATTTATTCAAAATTAATGAATAAAAGGTTTAGAAGCTTACAGCACATTATCCAGAGTCTGTAGGGTCAGAAACAGCAAAAACACTAATCTAAAGTAAATTAATTATTTAAAACACATAGAACAGAAGCAAAATATTAACCTAAGACACAAAACAAGGAAAACACAGCTAAGATAGATACAGACTGATAACATTTACTTAAAAACAGATAAAAGTGAAATCAGAATTTCCAGCCACTTAGCCTGTTGTTGGATAACCAGAGCCTGGCACAAACAGATGCTGAATGCCTAAATACAAAGTTTCTGGGCC